>NW_026732809.1:0-180644 GCF_028476545.2 Physella acuta
GGTGTCTCTTGTCTATGTGTATTTTGATGTGTCTCTTGTCTATGTGTATTTTGAGGTGTCTCTTGTCTACGTGTATTTTGATGTGTCTCTTGTCTATGTGTATTTTGAGGTGTCTCTTATCTACGTGTGTTTTGAGGTGTCTCTTGTCTATGTGTATTTTGAGGTGTCTCTTGTCTATGTGTGTTTTTAGGTGTCTCTTGTCTACGTGTGTTTTGAGGTGTCTCTTGTCTATGTGTGTAAGTCGTGTCGACGTCATCTGATCCTATATAAATACGATATAGAGTGACACGATATTGTATCGTTTTGTCAAGCATTGTTGTTTGGGTTGAGGGTAAGATTAGGGTTAGGGCAGGGTGAAGGTTACGATCAGAATTTATGTCAGGGTTAAGATAAGAGACAATGATGAATCCATGGTTAACGTCTAGGTTATGGCCACGGCTCCAGTTACAGCTAAGGTTACAGCCCATGTGTCGTCATCTTTTCCCGTTCGTGCCCAAGACACTCGGGGCAGATGAAGTAGAGTTCATCTGCTTCAGAGATGTGAAGGAATAGTGTAGTCAGCGCTATACCCAGCCGCCTGTGTTTCCCTAATATGAGCTAGGTACCCATCAGAGCTGAGTAGACACAGGGTCATTCTACTAACTTGAGCCCGTGTGTAGTATTGGTATACTAGGGAATTAAAAAAAAAACGGGTATAGTACGGTATACTAGGGAATTAAAAAAAACGGGTATAATATCGGTATACTAGGGAATAAAAAATTATCGACGTCGACATTTTACTGATTGCTTTACCTGTTTATTACCTGTGGTATACTAGTCAACCAGTGTGTGTGTCGACTAGTTGGCGGAAGTATCTTTGATCTGTCTGTGGAATACCTGGGGTGTATAATCAGGACACGGTTCTAGATACGAGGACATGGCGGTGAAGTGTAAACGGATTGCGTTGAAATGTATTCAAATTGTGTTGAAGGGATTTGAAGTCACATGCGTGTCACAGCCCACCGCCACCAAATAACTATCAGTGTTGTGTATGCTAAGACTCTACTGAAAATATGATGTCACAATAGCTAGTCAAGGTAAAAATGTAGCTTTAGTAAAAACGTATCCGTAGACCTCTGTGATGAAATTATATTTACTCTATTTCTTTAATTAAGTGCTTAAAGGGAAGTAATTGTAAGCATAAGTGCATGTTAATTAATAGACTCGGAATTTCCATTAGAGGGCTATACTTATTTCAACATAATAAGTCATCCTGTCTAAAAAAAATTAAATTTAGTTTTATTTTATAAAAAGTATTTGGAGTGGTTTTTGTTAATTAAGATAAATCTATATTCTTGTAGTAATCGCCATAATTATTTATATTGCTAATTATTTTTTATTAAACGAAAAATTAATCGAATACTAATTGTGAAAATTTCAAAATCTTTAAATCCTTATTTTTTTAACCCATGTGTAAAAAAAAAAAAAAAAAAAAAAAAAAAAAAAAAAAAAAAAAAAAAAAAAGAATGTGTTTATTAAATATTTGTAAATAATTTTTTTTAAAAATAGTTTAAAAGAAAAGATTTTCTTTTGTATCTTCCTCATTAAGGAGTGTCTAAATAATTAATTAAATCGTACAGATGCTTCGGTCAGGCCACGTGCAGATCGTTAAGGCACATGTCCAGTACCTGGAGGAACAGAGTCAGGCTCTGGAACCAATTCTTCATGAACTTAATAACGTATGTTCATGTTAGTTACATCTTTTTGATGTTAATTCTGGTATACACAAAATGTAATACTGTATAGTGTGGTATAGGGGTCATCCATAAATGACGTCACGCTTTTTTGGACGATTTTTACCTCCCCCCCCCCTCCCCTCCGTCACACGTCGTAACAAAAAGCCAGACCCCCCCCCCCTAAAATGACGTCACACCTCAGCCTACAACCCCCTCAAAATTGCAGTTGAATTTTTTTTAAAACATCGATATTTTTCTAAAATCTTGCCTGAACTCTGCCAACATAGAGTATTTTAATCAATTCCTCTTACTATTTATTAAAACCGTTTTCTAAAACGCGAAAAAAAAACGTCTAAAATTCGTTTTCTAACATTGCTTTTTTTATAAAGCAAAAGTCTGACGTCGCACCATCTGAACCCCCCCCTCCCCCTCATCACACAACGTCACAAAATTACGGACCCCCCCCCCCCTACGAGTGTGACGTCACTTATGGACAACCCCATACAACAAATATACTAATGAGTGTTGTTGGGTGTTTACTAAATTGTTATGTAGACAATCAATTCCGTCTGGCTTTCTTATCGAATGAGTTTAGTCTAGTGTGGGTTTAGCTGTAAGATTAAAGCTATGTTACTGTCTAGGTTGGCTTATAGAAAACAGTATCAGTTTGAGATTAAAACGTAGTAAATTACTGGCGTGATATCTATAACCCGTGGCCTGGCTAAGTTGTTGGTTTCTTTGCGTGGGCCCAGAGGCGTAGCGACCCTTCCCGGCGCCCGGGGACAAACTTTTCGATTTGCGCCCCCCCCCCCATCGAGATTTTGATTTGCACCCCCCCTCAAACTTTCGATTTGCAACCCCCCTCGAGATTTTGATTTGCACCCCCCCCCCTCAAACTTTCGATTTGCACCCCCCCCCCCCCCCTCGAGATTTTGATTTGCACCCTCCCCCTCAAACTTTCTATTTATTTTTCCAACCCATTTTGGCGCCCCCTAAGCTCGGCGCCCGGGGACATATGTCCCCCCGCCCCCCCCCCCCCCCCCCCGCCCTCGCTACGCTACTGCGTGGGCCTGTCATTGATAACCTCCCACCCCTCTTACACTACCCCCACCCACGATAGGCTAAGTTACCGATTGCGGTGACAAATCAATGTGTAATGTGTAATGACGGTAAGATTGGAGTATTTTAAGGCTGTCGCAGTATGTAAATAAATGTCTTGTTAGGTGTTAAATTACCAGCGCTCTTTGTAAATACGTTAGCGCTTTCTGTAAATGCGTTGTATGGAAAATAATGGTTAGGCACACATTTCCCAATGAAGTGCCTAACATTATTTTCAGACGTGGTTATGCACTTATACTATAGGTGGGGGAGGGGGTTCAGATTTCTCGTGTAACTTTGTAATCTCATTTTATGATGGTTCATCATCTGTGACGTATGAGAACAGAGGCGTAGCGAGGGGGGGGGGGGGGGCGGGGGGGACATATGTCCCCGGGCGCCGACCTTAGGTGGGCGCCAAATTGAAAGTTTGAGGGGCGGGGGTGCAAATGAAAAGTTCGAGGGGGGGAGGTGCAAATCGAAAGTTTGAGGGGGGGTGCAAATGAAAAGTTCGAGGGGGGGGGGGGCGCAAATCGAAAGTTTGTCCCCGGGCGCCGGGAGGGGTCGCTACGCCTCTGTGTGAGAATATGAATGGTATAGCGAATTTGTGAAGAGAAATAAATAACATAGCCACTTTCCACTGCTGGTAGGACACACACACACACACACGCACACACAATAACACAGATTGGTTACACTTCTGGGAGGGGGGGGGGGCGGGAGACACAATAACACAACCGACTTACACTGCTGGGGGGGTGACACAATAACACAGACTGCTTACACTGGTGGGGGTGGGAGACACAGTCCCTTTATGGTTACACACGGGACCATTGCTGTTGTTTGAGAAACCAGTTTTAGAAAGTTTTGTCAATCCTGCTACTGGGTGGGTGAGGGCGGGGAAGAAAGGCGCGGCGCCCGATTGAATAACTGTAACACGTTCACGCACGAGTGAGCATTAAAACACGTATTGCCATCGATCGTTGCTCTTATAACACGTGGCTTTACAATCAGGCGGCGCGTGCTATAGGGGCAGCTGTCTCCTGCTGTACGGTGCTTACAATCATTGTAATAGTTGACTTAATACGGTGCTTAAAATCATTGTAATAGTTGACTTAATACGGTGCTTAAAATCATTGTAATAGTTGACTTAATACGGTGCTTAAAATCATTGTAATAGTTGACTTAATACGGTGCTTAAAATCATTGTAATAGTTGACTTAATACGGTGCTTAAAATCATTGTAATAGTTGACTTAATACGGTGCTTAAAATCATTGTAATAGTTGACTTAATACGGTGCTTAAAATCATTGTAATGTTGACTTAATACGGTGCTTAAAATCATTGTAATAGTTGACTTAATACGGTGCTTAAAATCATTGCAATAGTTGACTTAATACGGTGCTTAAAATCATTGTAATAGTTGACTTAATACGGTGCTTAAAATCATTGTAATGTTGACTTAATACGGTGCTTAAAATTATTGCAATAGTTGACTTAATACGGTGCTTTAAATCATTGTAATAGTTGACTTGATATGTCCTTAAAATTATTGCAATAGTAGACTTGATACGGTCCTTAAAATTATTGCAATTGTTGACTTAATACGGTGCTTAAAATTATTGCAATAGTTGACTTAAAAGTCCTTGAAATTATTGCAATAGTTGATAGTCCTTAAAATTATTGCAATAGTTGACTTAATACGGTGCTTAAAATTATTGCAATAGTTGACTTAATACGGTGCTTAAAATTATTACAATAGTTGACTTAATACGGTGCTTAAAATTATTGCAATAGTTGACTTAATACGGTGCTTAAAATTATTGCAATAGTTGACATAATACGGTGCTTAAAATTATTGCAATAGTTGACTTAATACGGTGCTTAAAATTATTGCAATAGTTGACTTAATACGGTGCTTACAATCATTGTAATAGTTGACTTAATACGGTGCTTAAAATCATTGTAATAGTTGACTTAATACGGTGCTTAAAATCATTGTAATAGTTGACTTAATACGGTGCTTAAAATCATTGTAATAGTTGACTTAATACGGTGCTTAAAATCATTGTAATAGTTGACTTAATACGGTGCTTACAATCATTGTAATAATTGACTTAATACGGTGCTTAAAATCGTTGTAATAGTTGACTTAATACGGTGCTTAAAATCATTGTAATAGTTGACTTAATACGGTGCTTAAAATCATTGTAATAGTTGACTTAATACGGTGCTTAAAATCATTGTAATAGTTGACTTAATACGGTGCTTAAAATCATTGTAATGTTGACTTAATACGGTGCTTAAAATCATTGTAATAGTTGACTTAATACGGTGCTTAAAATCATTGCAATAGTTGACTTAATACGGTGCTTAAAATCATTGTAATAGTTGACTTGATACGGTGCTTGTATTAAGTGACTTCACACGGTCGTTTAAATTATTGTATTAAGTGACTTAAAATTATTGCAATAGTTGACTTAATACGGTGCTTTAAATCATTGTAATAGTTGACTTGATATGTCCTTAAAATTATTGCAATATTTGACTTGATACGGTCCTTAAAATTATTGCAATTGTTGACTTAATACGGTGCTTAAAATTATTGCAATAGTTGACTTAAAAGTCCTTAAAATTATTGCAATAGTTGACTTAATACGGTGCTTAAAATTATTGCAATAGTTGACTTAATACGGTGCTTAAAATTATTGCAATAGTTGACTTAATACGGTGCTTAAAATTATTGTAATAGTTGACTTAATACGGTGCTTAAAATTATTGCAATAGTTGACATAATACGGTGCTTAAAATTATTGCAATAGTTGACTTAATACGGTGCTTAAAATTATTGCAATAGTTGACTTAATACGGTGCTTAAAATTATTGCAATAGTTGACTTAATACGGTGCTTAAAATTATTGCAATAGTTGACTTAATACGGTGCTTAAAATTATTGCAATAGTTGACATAATACGGTGCTTAAAATTATTGCAATAGTTGACTTAATACGGTGCTTAAAATTATTGCAATAGTTGACTTGATACGGTGCTTAAAATTATTGCAATAGTTGACATAATACGGTCCATAAAATTATTGCAAAAGTTGACTTGATACGGTGCTTACAATCATTGTATTAGTTGACTTGATATGTCCTTAAAATTATTGCAATAGTTGACTTGATAGGTCCTTAAAATTATTGCAATAGTTGACTTGATATGGTGCTTAAAATTATTGCAATAGTTGACTTGAAAGTCCTTGAAATTATTGCAATAGTTGATTTGACACCGTCCTTAAAAATATTGCAATAGTTGATAGTCCTTAAAATTATTGTATTAGTTGACTTGATACGGTCCTTACAATCATTGTATTAGTTGACTTGATACCGTCCTTAGAATTATTGCAATAGTTGACTTGATACGGTGCTTAGAATTATTGCAATAGTTGACTTGATATGCGTAAACATTGTAGCTAAACCATTACATTTAACCTTTATATTTATTTATATTAAAACGTGTTATCTCCTTATACATGTAAAATCGTTATAATTTTGTGTGGTTGATTGCTCTGTATTTTTATGTGATCTATGTGTGGTTCCATGATTAGTCTGTAATGAATGTGAATTATGTATGGTGCTCAGAGTTTTTTTCCAGGCATCTCTTGGAGGGGAGGGGGGAGAGGGGGGTAGTCTGCCCCCCCCCCTCAGAAATTAAATGGAATTTGTATAGAAAATATATACTTTTAACAGTGTCTGCCCCCCCCCCCCCCTGGAAATTTTAGTCCGCCCCCCCCCCCCCCCGAAAATTTAAAGTGCCCCCCCCCCCCCGGAGAAAAAAGTCTGGAAGAAACACTGATAGTACTTTATAGTAGTGCGCATTTATGTTATTTATATATGGTACTGTATTTTTGTGTACTGTTGTGTGTGAATTGTGTATGGTGCTGTATATATGTATGTATATGTATGTATATACCCACACGATGTCCCCAAAATTCCACCCTTGGAACTAACGTCTCTAGTCTGATCTGTGTAGGCCATCAACAGGGGTAAGGCGTGGATCAACGATCGAGACCAGAAGAGGTTAAGTTTTACAGACATTTGCCAGGAACTGGCGGCCGCCTCTGCGCAAGCTTCCCGGCGGCTGTCGGAGATTTACGGTAAAATGGTGGTCTTAGTGCATACACATATGTCGGAGATTTGAGATTTACGGTAAAGTGATGGTCTTAGTGCATAAACATCTGTCGGAGATTTACGGTAAAGTGATGGTCTTAGTGCATAAACATCTGTCGGAGATTTACGGTCAAATGATAGGCTTAACTTATGGAGGGATTGTTCGGAAATGTTCGGTAACGCGGGGTGTATGGCAGTGCGTGAACAGCTGTTCGGACTCTTTCGGTAACATGTTGGCCACTCCTTGGAGCACTAATGGCTGTTCGGAGACGACGGTAGCAGAAGGGCTTAGTACTATTGTTAGAAATAACATTATGCCATGCAGAACAAATGATTGGGTGTTCTATGAGGGCGTCCATTAAAGGTGACACACTTCTTCGTGGCGGGTGGGGGGGGGGGGGGGAGGAAAGGTGCGGAGAGGGGAGGGATAGGTAGGACTTATGGCGATGATGTATTACAGGGGTAGGGTCAATGGGGTTTCAGAAAGTGTGACGACACACTTCTGCGTTTAAAAAAAAGGTAGCGTTTAAAAATTGAGTTCATGCCGTTTATTTTGTCAAAATATAAATTGTAACAGAAATTAACCAATATAGAATTTTTTTTGAAAATTGTAATTGAAATCAACCAATATAGACATTTATTTTTGCAAATTGTTATAAAAATTAACTAAAATTGCCTATTGAATGCTGAACGACATAAATAAATAATAATAAAGGAATATGTGTTGATGTTGTAGTAGACTGATGTGTGACGTCAGTCTAAAGAAAGACGGGAAGTATAGGGGAGGGTTTTGGCATTTTGTGTGATGATGGGGAAAAGAGGATGATGGTAAAACTCGTGAGGTCGTTATAGATGGCATCTCTCCCCCTCCCAATCGGTAAATGTGTTTTTTCCGTATATTTTTGTAAAAAAAAAAAAGTTAGGAGTGGAGAGGCATATATGGAAAAAAAAATAATTTTCGAAGAGAATGAATCACACCATGATTCGAATGTTATTTTCCCTTAGAGTAAGCACGAAATGTTTTTCCCTCCAGATTCTAATGACAAGGAGTGTACGAACCAGACTGATGAGTCAACAGACACAGGATCTACCTCTACACCACCTGGTCTTAAATCTACCCATAGGACGTCTGGTCCTGCAGACAGTAGCAGATCTGTAGCACATACAGACAGACCTAACGAGGAAGTAGATCACAGTCTTATCTACCCTGGTACAGTTTAAATTAAAAACTTGTCTGAACAATCTGCCTGAAACAACGTCTGACGTTTTAAGTATCGATTTGATAAATAGTGCGGGTATGTTCAGTGGCGTAGACAGGGGGCGGTTAGGGGGGGGGTCATAACCCCCCCCCCCCATAGACCCGTCGGTATATAGAAAAAGTATGGGGGGTGCAAATCGAAAGTTTGAGGGTGGGGGGGTGCAAATCGAAAGTTTGAGGGGGGGGGGTGCAAATCGAAAGTTTGTCCCCTGGTAAAAATTGGAACCCCCCCCCCTTCAGACGATCCTGGCTACGCCACTAGGTATGTTTAAGGTTAAATCATATCAGAGTGCTGTTTATGATTTCGGTAAAAATCAAAGCATTGTGGTGTGTTATATTTGTAGGCTTTATTATGTTCGCCATAATTCAAAACAATGTCTCTAAGGGGTCATCCATAAATGACGTTACACTCGTAGGGGGGAGGGGGGGGGTCCGTAATTTTGTGAAGATGTGTGATGAGGGGGAGGGAGGGGGGGGGGGTCAGATGTTGCGACGTCACATTTTTGCATTATAAAAAAGCAATGTTAGAAAACGAATTTTAGACGTTATTTCGCGTTTTAGATAACTGTTTTAATAAATTGTAATAGTTTAGACAAGGTTTTGGAAAAATATCGATGTTTTTAAAAAATTCAACTGCAATTTTGAGGGAGGTTGTAGGTCGAGGTGTGACGTCATTTTAGGGGGGGGTCTGGCTTTTTGTGACGAAGTGTGACGGAGGGGAGGGGGGAGGTAAAAATCGTCAAAAAAAGCGTGACGTCATTTATGGATGACCCCTAATCGAGATTCAATGTTGTATTTCCATGCATACAAGTTAGAAAACACAATAGTGATTTTTTTTTTACTATTTTTCTAATATAAAGGGATATAAATTGTTTTTTTTTTGTTGTTGTTACTAGAATTGAAAGTGGCGCTAAAGCGGATAGAACTGGCAGAAGACGCCATTGCTGCAATAACAGAACGATCACGTGGTGTCGAGAGAAGACAGACGGAAATGGGAGACAGACTTGAGACCGTCTCCAACCTGATCACAGAGACGAACAGACAGCTGGACGTCAAGCACGCTCAGGTGTGTGAGGTCGTTGAACAATTTGAGCGGAGACTTCTGCAAGTCGACCAAAACGTGGACAACCTCTCTCGTGTTTGCAAGGAGGTTCGCCAAGGAAATGTAAAAACTAGCCACGGTGAAAACAATAATGGGAATGTTGATGCGGAACGAAATATGTTTTTAAAAATGGTTGAGTTGGAGAGTTTGGTTTTGCAGGAGAAAGCTGCGCTATCGGGGATGAAAGAGAGTTTAGAACTGCTGGAGACAGATGTTAAAGAGAATTCTAGTCTACTCTCTGATCTGCTTGCTAAGCAGCTTGGAAAAGACAATGTGGCTGGTCAGTTGGAGAAATGTTACGGGGAGGTGCGGGGTTTGTTTACAAGGTGTGATGAGATCGCCTCGAGTTTGAGAGAAATGGACAGCTCCGTGCAGGAGAAGTGTGGGCGTGTCCCGAGTGTGGAGGTGTGTCGGAGAATGGAGACGTTGGTGACGGAACTTCCGGTGCTGGTGGAGAAATGTCAAGGTGACTGCGGCAACGTGTGGAGGACGCTGTGTCAGGTGGAGGAGAACTCCACCAAGCTGGTGGATCATCTGACGCAACAGTACAAGGAGCTGGAGCTGAAGGTGGGTTTGTTTTCTTAGCTGAAGGTGGGTTTGTTTGGTGAGCTAAAGGTGGGTTTGTTTAGCTGAAGGTGGGTTTGTTTAGCTGAAGGTGGGTTTGTTTAGCTGAAAGTGGGTTTGTTTTCTTAGCTGAAGGTGGGTTTGTTTAGCTGAAGGTGGGTTTGTTTAGCTGGAGGTGGGTTTATTTGGTGAGCTAAAGGTGGGTTTGTTTGTTTAGCTGGAGGTGGGTTTGTTTAGCTAAAGGTGGGTTTGTTTAGCTAAAGGTGGGTTTGTTTAACTGAAGGTGGGTTTGTTTAGCTGATGGTGGGTTTGTTTAACTGAAGGTGGGTTTGTTTAGCTGATGGTGGGTTTGTTTAGCTGATGGTGGGTTTGTTTAGCTGAAGGTGGGTTTGTTTAGCTGAAGGTGGGTTTGTTTGTTTAGCTGAAGGTGGGTTTGTTTGTTTAGCTGAAGGTGGGTTTGTTTAGCTGATGGTGGGTTTGTTTAGCTAAATGTGGGTTTGTTTGTTTAGCTGAAGGTGGGTTTGTTTAGCTGATGGTGGGTTTGTTTAGCTGAAGGTGGGTTTGTTTGTTTAGCTGAAGGTGGGTTTGTTTGTTTAGCTGAAGGTGGGTTTGTTTAGCTGATGGTGGGTTTGTTTAGCTGAAGGTGGGTTTGTTTGTTTAGCTAAAGGTGGGTTTGTTTAGCTGATGGTGGGTTTGTTTAGCTGAAGGTGGGTTTGTTTGTTTAGCTGAAGGTGGGTTTGTTTAGCTGAAGGTGGATTTGTTTCTTGAGCTCAAGGTGGGTTTGTTTGTTGAGCTGAAGGTGGGTTTGTTTAGCTGAAGGTGGATTTGTTTCTTGAGCTCAAGGTGGGTTTGTTTGTTGAGCTGAAGGTGGATTTGTTTCTTGAGCTCAAGGTGGGTTTGTTTGTTTAGCTGAAGGTGGATTTGTTTGTTGAGCTAAAGGTGGGTTTGTTTGTTTAGCTGAAGGTGGATTTGTTTGTTGAGCTAAAGGTGGGTTTGTTTGTTTAGCTGAAGGTGGATTTGTTTGTTGAGCTAAAGGTGGGTTTGTTTGTTTAGCTAAATGTGTGTTTGTGTGTTTGTTTAGCTTGTGGTGGGTTTGATTGTTTAGGTACAACAGTACTGTGAACTAGAGCTTAAGCTGTGTTAGATGGTTTAGATTTTACAGTCAAATGTGGTCTTGTTTAAATATTACAGCTAAAGATGGCTTTGTTTAGTTTCACAGTTAAAATTTTAAAAGTGGGTTTCTTTAGATTTTACATTTGAATTTGTTTTTGTTTAGATATTATAGTTAGGCTTAGAAACGATGGAGATTCAAACGAATACTTTCATTATTTTATTTTATTAATTACAACAGATGACAATTAAATTTCAGATGAACGACATATCCAATAAACTACAAACAATAGGTAAGCTTTGATGATCCGTTATTAATTTTTTTACTCAATAAAAACACTGAGCAATGGCGTATTAGGAAGGCTTTGTGTGAGCAGTGTCCTATAAAATCAACCATATACTTCAGTGTGTTGTGCCTTGTTGTGAGCACTCAGTGCTATTGGGTACCTGGCATGATTTGGTGAAAACGTTGTATTGGACATATTATCCCATAATTTAATAACATAAACATACAATTCGTACTTTTAAATTTTGGTTAATTAAATCAGAGACGTAGCGAGGGGGGGGGGGGGTGCGGACCGCACCGGGTGACACCATTTAGGGGGCTGACACCAAGGCAAAAAATAGTAAAATATACGGAGAAAAATTTGAGGGGGGGGGGGGTGCAAATCGAAATTTTGAGGGGGGGGGGGGGTGCAAATCGAAAATTGAAAGTTTGTCCCGGGGAAGAGTCGCTACGCCTCTGGGTGGAGGTGACACCATTAGGTGCCGCACCGGGTGACACCCGACCTCGCTACGCCACTGAATTAAATTGATACTTTCTTGTAGATAAGTAAGATTTTTTTCTTTTAGAGCAGTCCCATAACACCAAGAGAGTCGCCTTCACTGGCTACTTATCAGAAGGAAACAAATACAAACTTGGCTCAACTTTCGACAACTACGCACCGGTATGGTGCGAACATTTTAACTCCAAAACTGGCGAGTTCACCGCCCCAGCAGACGGTCTTTACCTGACCAGTGTCACGTTTGGTGAAAGTGAGGCGGGCAGGTTGGAGGTTGGCATTTACAAGAAGACGGTCAATGACGTCACGGAGAGGAAAGTACACTTTGTTGAGGCCAGCATGGCTTGGACGAGTGCGTGCACCGTGTGCGCGGTAGAGATGAGTGCAGGGGACAAACTGTACCTCAAGTTTGAGAAATCGGGAAAGACCGTTCAGTTTAGTGGGAATTCTAATTTCACTTGTATAAAACTGTAGATGCTAAGTATGTTTCTAGCAGGATATTTTTGTGTAAGCCTACATGTCAAGTACATTTCTAGCAGGATATTTTGGTTTATTTTTTTATTTTTTAAACATCTTTTTTGTAATTAGGGGTTGTGCACATATCAAATAAAACAAACATGGGATATTTTCGACTCACCCTTACTCCCATAAAATAAATAACCATTGTTATAGACCATACGTATTTTTATACGATTTAGGGCCACAAACACACAATGTAAACAGAATTTGGGCCTAAAAAAATTATGGTAATCATAATATTTTAGAGAAAAATGTGTGTTTAATCTTCATACGAAAGTTATAAAGATATATTTTATTTTAAATAATGACAAACACATTTTGTCTACTTATTCACCCAATCATTCTAAATGACAAAACAAATCACAAAAGAAAATTAACATGAACGTCATCTTCTAATTGAAAGTTATTTTGGCTACACCACTGCCCAACCCACATAACATAATATGTTTGAATTGCAATATAGTTGAGGCAAAATAATTATGTATGTCTGTTTAGGTTTATGAGTGGATGTTTATAAATTTTGTTTTTAAGTGATGAATATTATGTCTGTATATCCAATCAATAGATATTCTAATAGTAACCGGTTCACACAGTTGTTTTCTTTTTTTATTTTGTGAGCCAGACACTTTTCTTGAGACCACGTTTACACGTACAGGGAACATGACATTTTGATGGTGACGTCAAACTATTATTTACGACCTTGAACTTAACTGGACACTACACTAGATTAATCAGTTGTGTTTAAAATCTTACGGCGGAATTTTTAAATGTTTTATATACTTAAATAATTACGAATCTTTGTTTCAATGATAGTGATGACCTTAATTAAAAGTACTAATTATAGTTAGCCGTTAGGTCTTAAGACACATGGGGCAGAACATTTAGAGTGCGTGTTTCAATGACCTCGGCATACAGCAGGATAGTGTGGTCAGCTTTATGCCCAGCCGCCTGAGCATCCTTTTAACGTGAGTCAGGTGAACATGCACAGTGTTTCTTCCACTTTACTCTCCGGGGCGGGGGGGGGGGACACTCTTGATATTTTCGGGGAAGGGAGCGGACAAAATTTTCCGGGGGGGGGGGGGGGGGGGGGGGCGGACGCTGTTGAAAGTATGGAAGAAACTCTGCACATACATGTCAGAGCTGAGAGAACTCAGGGACGTCCTACAGACTCAACCCCATGAGTTCTACCATCTGACTACAGCAGTCCCATAAACGTATCACATAGGTCGCTTAAAACCCAATGAGAAAATGTCCCGAGTTGAGAAGTGTAAAGTATAGTTCCCTTTCAAACCTGACGGTCTACGGGGTAAGTGAAGTAGAGTTTCTGTGACCTCGGCATATGAAGGGATAGTGTGGTCAGCACTATGCCCAGCCGCCTTTACTTTCCCTAACGTGAGTTAGGTACCCATCAGAGCTGGGTGGACTCAGGGACGGTCTACCGACTAGAACCCGGATTCGAACTCGAATGGGACGCGGTAGAGAGCTGGACTGCTAACCCGTAAGTCTTGAGCTGAGAAGTGATGGCTGGCGAAAAAATTCAATCATCACTGAGGAAAATTCAAATTTCGGTTTATTTTTTTCATACCTACAAAAAGTAGGCCATCCCCTGATCACCCCCTCCCCACCCCCTAGAATTGGGTCGTCATACAGGACGACCCTTATATTATACACTACACTATAAAACAAGCCTATTTTTCTAATAGCCGCGGGGCCTACCCGACAGCTGGGGGTAGGGCAGGGGTGGAATGGGCCGCCAGGGACAAAATCCCGGTGGGCCGCTAGGATCAATGCTGTAATTAAGCCTGTTAGTGTTTCAGACATTTATTTGAAAGGAGGTCATCCACACATAAATGACGTCACGCTTTTTTGACGTTTTTCACCTCCCCCTCCCCTCCGTCACACATCGTCACAAAAAGCCAGACCCCCCCTTTAAAATGACAACCTCAGCCCCACAACCCCCCTCAAAATTGCAGTTGAATTTTTCTTAAAATTCTATATTTATTCCAAAGTCTTGTTTGAGCTCTGTCAACATGGATTATTTTAATCAATTCCTGTTTTCTAAAGCGCGAAAAAAACGGCTAAAATTCATTTTCTAACATTGTTTTTTGATAATGCAAAATTGTGACGTCACACCATCTGAACCCCCCTCCCCCTCATCACACACCGTCACAAAACTACAGACCCCCCCCCCCCTCCCCCCTACGAGTGTAACGTCCTTTATGAACTACCCCTTTAAATTTGTGACTAACTCTATCGGAAAAATCCACAAATAGGCCCCAGATTCTGTGTGTCTTAAAAACCTGAACATCTAAATTTTAAAATAAAAACAACTTGTTTTAAACTGTAAAATAAAATTGTAATTTGAATAATAAATGTACCTATTCCATGCTCTATATTGCTATAACAAATATGCTGTGATTAGTATCAAGATTAAATAAGGCCTTCGCGTATTATTAAAAACCTTTTAAAATGTATGCATAGTTTCGTTTATTTTCATTGGCTCATTTAAATTAAGTTATTTTTAGTCTTGCTGAAAATCCGTAGGCCTAGTCTAGCCAATCTGCTGAATCTAGGCCACACTACTATCAGACCACACGTTTGTTGTGTTTGTACTCGACACCAGTTTGAACCCACCAGGAATGATAACAACCAGCTTCGGAAGTTGAACTACACTTGGTGCTTTCTAGAATCTAGATCTAGATCTAGATCTAGACTATAAATAAAGGTTGTTCATAACTCATATAATAGCGGGATAATAAAATAAATTCATATTGTATTAAAAACTTGCTGATCGAGGATAGGCTATTTAAAAAATAACAAATGATGGAAAATACCCCACGTTTTATCGTCTGCCATCCACATGGCATCGATCTGTTGCATGGTCATGGTGATGGTCACTGGTGTTGTCAGTCACTCAGTGACCAAGTGTTGTCAGTTGTGTTAGCTGTTTTAGTATTGATTGTGTTAGAATCTAGTAGTTAGGTTGTAGGGAAGTGTTTAGTGCAGATCTTGATTTAGAATCTAGATTCTAAATCTAGAATGGTAAGTCAAGCAGGACGTTTTTTTTCTGGATGATCTAGCCATTCTAGAATTAGATATCTAGATCAGCTAGACATTCTAGAATGAATTAGAACTAGATTTCTAGATCTACCCTATACTAGATCTATATATTGCCCTATAATTATTTATATTACAATAGGCCTAGTATTTATAGTACTATATCTACTAGGCCATAGGCTTCTTAAAATAAATATTGTAGATCTATCTAATCATAAACTAACATAAACATAGTCACACTTACCCTTAGGACGCCTTAGGTCTAGATCTAGGTAGGTGTACTTATTAATACAAATCTTATAGGCTTATAGTTAATTCTTGACTAGGCCCTATAGGCCTATGGCCTATAGTTAACTACAGGGCAGGGTCACTGTCTCAATTTAGGAGTCATTGGTTGTAGACTTAAAATAATTGTGGGAGCCGCTCCACAGAGTCGAGTATGAAAATACAAGTAAAAGAATATTAAATATTATTAAAAGGATTAAAGATCTAAACTTTCTCATATAGGCCTATTCATTAGGGCCTACTATATTTTGGGAAAGCATTTCCAGTGCAGTCAGGCAATAGACTATAGGCCTACTTGATATGATAGGCAAGTTAGTGTCTAAACCATTTTTTAAAAATAAACACATGACATAGGCCTAGCAGTAGATCTAGCCTATGAAACAAAAGTTATGAATATGAGAATTAGATCTAGAATATACAGCTTTAATAGAATATGATAGAGCTATAGGCCTAGGCTACATTAAATGTATCAAATCCTGAACGTTTTTTTTTTTTTGAGACATTGGAAATAACTTATCAAGTTACCAAAAATCTCTTAAAGTTTTAGAGGAATCTATCCAATGGAATGAATGTTTAATCTATTCTATTGCTTGTAATCGCTGTTCCTTTCAGGCACCTCTTGGGGGAGGGGGAAGCAGGTCTACTGCCCCCTGAACAAAATAAAATTTATAGGCCTATAGAAAATGTATACTTTTACAAGTAACCCCCCCCCCCCCAGTAGAAAAAAAGGCTGAAATAAACACTGTTCGTAACTTGTTTCCCCCCCCCCCCCCCCCCGTGTTTCTTCCAGACTTTTTTCTCCGGGGGACACACACTTGAAATTTTCGGGGAAGGGGGGGGGGGGCGGTAGACTTTCTTCGGGGGGGGGGGGGTGGACACTGCTAAAAGTATATATTTTCTATATAAATTATATAAATTTCATTTCGTTCGGGGGGGGGGGGCAGTAAACATTTTTCGGGGGGGGGGGGCTTAGCCTGGAAGAAACTTTGCCCCCCCCCCCCCCCCCCCATTTGGAGAAAAAAGTCTGGAATAAACACTGGTATGTGTACTCCATGAGACCATTGAACTGTAGCATATTTTGACAATACAATTCTTATCACCATTTCAACATATTTTTGTCTTGATATTACACTCAAATTTTCATAGACAAAATGAGCATTTATGTTAAGGTGTTTGTCTATTGAATATGCCTATATTAATAAAACTGCTTAGTTCATCCAAAAATTAAAATAGGTACAACTGATAGCAGTATCTAATCCTTAGATTAGGATTATGTCAAATATAAGATTAAAGTTAGGTTAGGTGTTTATTAAAAGTAATGTTATCTGTAAAAGTAATAATTCACTTATGGGTAGTAAGACAAAGCTTATCAACCAAAGTATGTTAATCTTGTGATACTTCACTCATTGTCTGAACAAAGTCTTCAAATATGCTGGTTTGAGTAAATAAACTCTTTTTAATAAATTGCAGTGTTTGTGTTCAATCCACCATAACAAGAGTTGATTGTAGAAAAGGAATAGTTGGTAAAGCACTCACAAAAAAAGTTGACCTTCCTCACTGTCTAGCATATTACCACAGTGGTTTGCAATCATCTAAATAATGTTTTCATGTTTTTTAACTTAATTAAAAGTAAAACAGAGATTGTAATGACTGTTTACTTATTGGTTTATGGTTTAAGCATGTCTGCCTTAATATAAACAAAAGTGAACTCTAAATTTTAATTACTAATCACCAGCACTCCCTCCCCCCAAAGTGACATCAGTGGTGGTGAAATAATTTTATAGGGGTATACTATATTCTAAGATAAGGTCTTATTTGATATCGTATAGATGTATAGTCTTTTCAGATTATTTAGATCAAATTCATGTGAGAGAATATTAAAACATATGTTGTATATTTGAGGTGATGAATAGCCCTCATGATACCTGTCAAGTGGTGTTGTTAAGAATTAAAAAGCTAGTACTCTTATGTTTAAGTAAGTGAAGAAATAATTGTAATCCTGTACTATATTGTTGTTTGTTAGATGAGGCCCCCGAGGCAAGCATCAACTGTGAAACAACATTTGGACTGTTTGGAGCATCAAGTTTCTGTTTTAACTTCTCTAATCACACAGCTCAACTATGTAAGTAGCATTGTTTTAAATGTCAAGGTATTTGGTGATGTGAAAAGTTTCATCATAAAACACACAAAACAAAATTTATATTGTTGTACAGGTGATTGAGGAAGGCAAGGCTTGGCTAGATGAGAAAGAGTCAAACAGTTCAAGCTTCGTGCAAATAGTTCAACAGCTGGATGGGGCTATGACAGCAGCATTCAGCAGATACCTTGAAATATTGAGTAAATACTTTCTTCTTTGATAAAATATTCATAGTGAATGTTGTGGATGTTTCTTTTCTTGTTGGCTAAGAAAATTTGATGGATGATGATACAAAAATAAGTAATGAATGCTAGCATGAGTATTGAAATATTTAAAATGTGATCTGCAGAGGGTTTTGCTTGCGTGCCTGATATGGATTGTTTCAAGAGTGTCTCAATAGATTCTTATGATTGAGCACACTTGTATAAAAAATGGGAGAGTGGCAATCACAATTTTTTTTTAATAATTATCAGTTTGGTTGTTTTTTTTTTTTCTAATTAAAAAATTATTAAATTAATAAACAAACAAAAGAAGCATTTAAATTGTCACCTTTGATTAAGTTGAAAACTGTGCAATGGCTTTATGTTTAAAGATTCATGATGGATGTCTTTGCATTATTAAAAAGCTAAAGAATAATGAGTAAAATCTACTTCTGTTTTAGGTGAAAATAATGTTGAACCTTCACTTTCTAAATGTTTTAACGACAATGAGAAACCAACCAAAATTTTAAGTGACCCTGTGGAATCCACCAGCACAATTACTAAACCTGTGAATGAAAGCAATCAAGACATGAATGGTAAAGTTTTGCTGTGTTATAACATTAGAAATCTCTGTAGTGTGATGATTCTTTTCACTTGTTTAGTATTTCAATGCCAGTTAAGACCAGGACTTCAGATGTTTCTGATATCTTGCCCATACTTACATTGATTGCTGTAATGTGATAGAGAAGTATTCTAGCTGTTTAGAGGACTGCCATTGATTTCTATGACTATGGCATAAAGCTAAGTACCAATTATAACGGGATAGACCTATAGGTGGCCATCCAATGACATGTGTGCCTGGGATCTTACTTTAACTTAGCCATTGAGCGCTGGACCTCACCATGTTCTAACACTACCTCTTGATTTTAATTTAACTACCCAGTGAATTATTTTCAAACCTTAGAAACAAAAAAAACATAATTGTATTCTGCAAGTAGTAACAGATAGTTATTTTAATATTGGCAATTAAATGTTGATCATCTGTCTTTATGAAAATGTCAGAAATGTAGTTTTTTTGTTTTACTTTCTCGCATATAGAGAGAATATTATAATTGTGCGCAAAAATTAAATGAAATTTTGACAATTATTCTTTTTTTAATGCATCCTCACATCATCATATGCGGAATTTAACAGATGCATTTTAAAAACATTTCTTAAGCCTGATTGCACTGAAAGTGCTTCCCCCTTACTGTTATATTAGAATATCCCTTAAAGTTTAGGGGAAATCACTCCCGTTTTATTTTCAACTGTTAAGGATGATGTTTCGGTGATTTCCTGCTTTACAAAACTTAATGCATTGCTCATGGTAAATAAACTCATGCTCCGTTTAACATTTCATATTTGTGTAGACCAACTTCAGTTGTTACAAAAAAGATTCAACCTGGCAGAGGAGGCAGTTATCTCCCTGCTCAAGGGCTCTAAACAAGTGGAGAAACTGGAAAAACAGATGAAAAAAGTCACAAACACCCTGAGTGAGAACCACAAACAAATAGAAGCCATCAACACTAAACTGTCTGAGCACTCGGATCTTGCACAGCATATTATGGACCAAGAGAAAGCCATGCAGGGTTTTGTTGAGGTTGTGGAGAACTTGAAACTTTCTAACTTGAAGAACTGTGGACAGTTAGATGATATAAGTAATGAGGTGTCACAGACACAAGGGCAGCTAACTGAGACCAGGAGACAGATGGAGGACCTGAGGACAGCGGTGCAGGACATAGATAACACGGTCATCAGCTTGACCATTGAACAGAACAACCAGGGGCTTGTGTTGAAGGTGGACAATCTGACCAATGAAATTAATTTCCTAGCCTCGCATAGCAATGAGTTGGCGCAATCACTTCGGGCCAAGTGTACATATTTTGAGGATAATTTGAAATTAAATGTGAGTATATTTTCTGTTAATAATAGAGTAATATTTTTATAATGTAGAAACACAAATATTGTGCACTGTATGCTAGTTCCTACTCATTAAAAATAAAACTAAATGAAAACTAGCATTTTTTTTTATCTTCATCATAGATGATTTGAAAATAGGCTTTAGAGTTGTGTAATTATTGTTACAGCAAGGCAAGAATGGAAAATATAGATAATCCAGTGATATTTTGTGTCTGCTTATTTAATATTATTACTATCTATCTTTTAATACAATTTAGGAAATATTTTTTTACTGTACTCAGAATTTCTGATTAAAACACATTAGTTTGCTAAGAATTAGGCATAAACTTCCCATATGCTAATTGATAAGCATCTCACATCTAATGTGTTGTTTAGTTCATATTTTAGTATGATTATTAATTTGTAGTACTGTACCTGTGTTTACTGTGTTACACAACAAATTATGATTTCTCATTAGATATAGGTATATTTTTTTTATAAAAGTTTTTTTTTATTCCATAAGCTTGTTGTATCACTGAGTGACTGTATTTGTGACCAAAATATTGTTGCGTCAGTGTATTAGTAGGTAATCTTTCTTTTCATTGACTTTTATTTCTAATTGCAGTTTGATAAGATTGTGAAAAAAATTCAGCAGTTGGGTAAGTTTGAATGCCTACTTAATTTTTTATTTTTTCACTCTTGTGATATAGATTAAAATAATGGATAGATTCAGACATGAAAGTACTGTTGAGTCTAGGGAAATGAAATGATGTTCACTCTAGTGACTTATTAAGAAAACAGGGGGTATGAAAATAAGTTGAAATTAATGCAGTAAAAGATAAAGCCTAACTGTTAAAATTGATTTAATTAACAAATGTTTAAAAAAGTATGTTAAATTAGCATATTTTACTATATTTAAATAAAAAAATTTTTAAGTTTAGTTGGTAGTGAACATGCTTTAATTCTAATTATACTAGGTTTAGTGCTTTAGAATAGTTCTTCATATTTTAAGCCTAATCAACTGATTGCTAGCTAAGTAAATAAAACAGTCCCTCATGTACTTGACCTATCACTGAGACAAGTTTTCTTATTGCAGAGATCCTGTGTGTCTCCAGGCCCGTGGCCTTCACTGCCCACCTGGACCTCACAAAGCCTCTGATAGCTGGGACTGTCGTAAAAAACTACTGCCGCGTCTCCTGTAACAACGGCAACTGTTTCCACCCTGACTCTGGGGTCTTCACGGTGCCGGAGGGGGGCCTGTACCTGCTGGGTATCTCCATTGATGAGAAGGTGGCCATAGGGGTGGTCAGAGAACGGCCAACCAACAACGACACAGAGTGGATCTGCCAGGTCAACGGCCAGGCTGGGTACTCGAGCGCGTGTAATGTGTGTAGCGTCAACTTAAACCCCGGGGACAAGATTTATCTCAAGGTGGTGTTTGTTGATCAGAATATTTGTTCATTGTCGCATTACTCGTGTTTCACGTGTGTTAAGTTGTGAGTGGTGTCAATGTTTCACATGTGTTAAGTTGTGAGTGGTGTCAATGTTTCACATGTGTTAAGTTGTGAGTGGTGTCAATGTTTCACATGTGTTAAGTTGTGAGTGGTGTCAATGTTTCACATGTGTTAAGTTGTGGGTGGTATCAATGTGTCAAATATATCAAGATGTGAGAGGTTTCAATGTTTGTTTCACATGTATTAAGGTGTGAGAGGTAGCAGAACTGTTGTTTCACGTGTATATTAAGTTGTGAGATCTCATATTTGTTTCAAATGTATTTTAAGTTGTGAGTGTAAGTACCATGTGAAACATGTATGAATCAAATGGAGCTACCAGTGAATTTAATCATCAGAGCTACCAGAATGACAATTTTGTTTATATCAATATGCCAGGTTTACAGGAAACATTTTTTTTTAATTTGGTGCATTTATCTGTAAATAGTGTAAGATAAACATTTTTCACCAAAACATAACGTTTATAAAATTGTCAAATGAATACATTTTTAATTTAATACATCTAAACTACTAAAACTTCTAACTTTAGTTCTTAATTAGTTTGGTTTGATTTAAAACAATGGAGGCGCATTTGACTCGTTGGTTTCAACAACTATTGTTGACTTGAACAAAAAAACTGGGTTATTTTTAGATTTTGCTTTCAAAGATGCAATAAAACTTAATAAATAGAACAACTGAAAATAATTCAGAAATTAATGAAAGTTGCGAATCCAAAGAACTTGAAAATAATTTTTTGAGTTTACGGCTACTTTTTTTTCATCAACCCTAAGTAATAACCCAGAAGTTTTCCTTTTGTAAGACAAACATTATTGGCTGTACAGGAACCGTGATCAATATTCTCAAACCCCACTTCATAAATAACTCAAAACAATTTGTTCTTATACAATTTGTGCTGATACAATTTTTATGTAAAATTAATTTTTTTAAACTTCATGGTCTAGTTCAGCTGGTTTTCCGATATTTTGTATGATTAAAAGTAAACAACCAAATTTTTTTTACCTTTTTCTAAAAATTGTGTTTTAGTTACAGAAAATACTTATACATTTTTGTTTTAGTTACAAAAAATACTCTTGCATCAAAAGCTTTCAGTCTTATGTAAACTTGTCAAAAATCAAGTAATCTGGTTATTATAGCCATATTTATTTTAAAACATTGCACCAAAGTTTTAAAATATTTTATACAATATTAAGACTATTCACGCCCGCCTCAACTATAAATAACCAACATTTGCACATGTACAGGTAGTTCCATTTTTGAATGTGGTGGGATTAAATGATCTAATTTTCTGTGTGCGAGAAAATTTCCTTTTTTATGTTTATAAAAAGTGCAAGAAAATTTCCCTTTTTTTGTTTATAAAAAGTGCAATATAATTCTGATTATGGCTTGGGTTTTGACCTCAAAGGGTCTCTACTGATATTTACGGTTGATCAACTCAGTCTGTTCAAGATTGTTCTATTCTTATTGGTTGTTTTAGTCATGTGTCCTCTGCAGTTACCTCTTCTATTGTGTCTATTTCTAAACTATGGACTAACCGTTTGTATCTGTGAGAGTTCTTCTATTGTTACATCTAATGACACAGTTTCAGTGCCTTACCTGTTGATAGTGGTTATGATGCTGTGGTGGGGTTAATTTCTTTCTTCCTGTTTGTAAATCTACAGATGTTTTCTGTTGATGGAAGTAGTGTATACAAGGCTGCCACCTGCCCAGTTCCACTAATTTTTATGCTGTCTTTTTTATGAAGTTAAGCTGAATATAGTATGAATTCTGATTTTACTGTAGGTTTTATTTGTGCTGGTGTTTTTCATGATCTGGCTCATGCATTTTAGAGGTACCAATTCTAAAAGAGACTGATTTTTTTTCTTAGAATAATATACTCTAAAATTTTTCTGATTTCTCCCCAATGTGCTTTGTCTTCACTAAGCTTGTTTGCATTTTTTAACTGAGGTGTAATCATGTCAGAACTAGGCTTATTCTGATGTTGGAGGTAAGAATGGGTTACCCATACTGTTGATTATTGTTGTAAGTTCTGCTTTCATTGTTTAAGTTTTGTTCAGGAGTAATTCTAAATCTTAAGATATTTTAGTTGATCATTCACAGGCCCTATAGGGCAATCAAAAGAGCTTCCAAATTGTTTCACATCTATCAATGCATAACCTAGTTCTTATGTCTAAAGAGAAATATGTGGTTGTTGTTGCATATTTTTAATGTTAACTTTATGTTGCCTTTAGAATATATATGAAAACTTTGAAACTAATTAATTCTACAACTGTAAATTTACTGATTGGTGCTATGCCTTTTTGTGATTTATGTTATTCCCCTTATTTCTCTGTTCCCCAATAATCATATAATTATATGTGGCAACTGATCTCCCTTGTACAATCTCAGCCATCTATCAGATGTGAAGCAGCTGAAATGTACACTTTGTTTTATCCCTGTGACTTGGAAATGGATATTAATGATATTAAATATTTTTTTTATTGTACAATTTTTTGAAAGCAGAGATGCAAATTTTTTTTCCTCTTTTTTTTTCATGTAAAGAAAATTTTACCACAGACAATTTTAAAAATATGATCTGGATTTTTAAAAAATCCCTTAAAAATCCTAGTTAATTAAAGTTGTAAGGAGATATTCTGTGCTATACCTATATTTCCATAACTGGAAAAATCTCCTTACATTTTCAAGTGTCAGGTTACATCTCTATTGAATGTAATTGCTTTATACTTTTATACAATTCAATGGTGTCTACTCTAGAAGAGTTATGTGGTATATCGAGATAGCTGAGTTACGTTGACCTTTTTATTTGCATACGGGTTATTGTAAACTGTTAAGTTTATACATATCTCTCATTATTTTCTTGTATTGAGCTACGTGTGTATTGTTTGCTTGTAAGCTGAGAGATATTGTATTTACTTTGGATTATAGTTTTACTTCACAATTTTTTACTTATTGTATAGTTTTTCTAATTTTGCTAATAAAAATTGTCAAGAACTGATTTCGTTTTCTCATTAGAGTTTGGTGATCTTCTTAGGGTATGTTTGTTATGTTGTCCTTGGTTTTTTTTAGCCACAGTCTTGACTAAATGTTATTGTCTTGATAAAAGAAGTAATGCATACATGAATAGACCAAACAAATATTTAAAACTACAATGATGAAAAACATGATGTATTAAATTAACATCATGCAAATACTTGTTTTTTAATTCTAAAATAATTAATCTGGATTTGGAATGAATGTCTTTAGAAATTTTTCCTGTTTTTATTTAACCTTTCACTACATAAACTCTATTAATAAAAAAAGTCTGGTGTTATAAAAAAAAGCTAGTCAATTAATAAGAAGTGACATTAATTTATTATCAACTGCATACAGGTTGTAAGTAGACATCAAATATCAAATTTTACTTGCCTCCTTTGTCGCAAAAGCTTGTACTAATTCCTTCAACTCCAATTTGCAAGCATAATCACATTCAGTGTTTCTTCCAGACATTTTTCCGGGGGGGGGGGGGGTGGCAGACTAAAAGTGGGGGGGGGGGTGGTCGGACACTGTTTATATATTTTCTATATATATATATAAATTCCATTTCGTTCGGGGGGGGGGGTAGACTTTCTTCGGGAAAGCTCTCCCCCCACCCCCCGAAGAGATGCCTGGCAGAAAAAGAAACTGATAATATTCTATTGTAATTGTTGCTAATTCAAAGAGAAAAAATTCAAGTGCCCCCCCCCCCCACCCCCCTCGTGAGAAAAAAGTCTGGGGAAAAAAGAACCCTGAGAAGAAAAACCCACATATTGCTAAAAAAACCTACCAAACTATTTTGTTTAGAATTTCTGCTCTGTATAATTTTGTACAATAGCAAATAATAACTTAGTTTCATTTAGAAGTATGCGGTCAACCTAAGGTGCATACATTTGAAATGAAAGTAAAGTTTAACAACGAATTATCTCCCATTTATATCAAATACCAAAATTTTATTCAAGGGAAATGACTTTCTCAAGAATAGATAAATTAACCAAGTGTTACTAAGACTTGGTTGAAAAACACAATAAAAAGTTTTAAATTTCATTACTTAAAAATTATAACAAATATTTTATACTAGTTATGTAGCTGTATCGAATGAATATATTTTACTCATTGACTATTTACTGTGGGTTTAATTTGAAAGTCTGAACACGGTAGCTTTATTATACATTCTTCTAGTCAATTTTGATGACATACAATTTATTGCAGTTATTATCCATCCTATTGCATTAGTTATTATTGCACAACATTTTTTGATCCGTTAAATAGAGGGACGCCTCTCGAAAAAAATCTAATACGGGTAACTCAAGACATTGCTATAATTATTGATTATTATATTTAAAAAATATAATTTGAAAAAAAACTAAGTTTACGGTTAGTTATAAGATTTTAAGTTATAAGATTTGTCAGCTAGAGAACGCCTACCTTTCTTTGTAGTGTGCACCGTCCTGAATTGAAATAATCTAACTTACGATAAACTCGACTACTTGATATACTCTACTACATTCAAAACACATCAAACTTCGATACCTAAACATAACTAGACTCGATGCTCCAGAACTACGACACCGCCTCAACTAACTTCACCAAGCTCTACAAACGATACTCCCAATCAGAGTTTCTTCCAGGCATCTCTTCGGAGTGGCTCCGCCCCCCCCCCCCCCCCAGAAAAAAGTCTACCTCCCCACTGAACGAAATGGAATTTATATAGAAAATATATACATTTAACAATGTGGTGTCCCCCCCCCCTAAAGAAAGTCTACCGCCCTCCCCCGAAAATTTCAAGTGACCCCCCCCCCCCGAGAAAAAAGTCTGGAAGAAACACTGCTGCCAATCAACAACGATTTAACAGGACCTATTGCTATACGTTAACAGTCAACACAATTCGATACCTTGATACCACAGGACTCGATAGTCCTGAACTCCAGAACTACGATACCTCATCACCTACATTCTCATTTCTCTATTACCAATCAGATTCCACTAGACCTTCAACTACACAACAGCCAAATGAAATTATCGACACTTTAACACTTCGACAACTTTTACCTACGAAACCATATCAGCAACAGCCTTCCACTGTTACTCCCAAATCTAAACGATTCATCAAAACTTACCAAACAATTACAATACTTTGAACATCTCGTCATTACAAAACTGTCTCCACCAGAACAGATTTCTAATTCAAAGTCAGAGAAAGCGAGACTTACAAGCAGTAGCGTAGAGAGGTGGGGGGGGGGGCGGGGGGGGGGGGACGACATATGTCCCCCGCCTTAGGGGGCGCCAAAACGGGTTGGAAAAATAAAAATGAAAGCTTGAGGGGGGTGCAAATCAAAAGTTTGAGGGGGGGGGGGTGCAAATCCAATCGAAAGTTTGAGGGGGGGGGGTGCAAATCGAAATCTTGACCGGGGGGTACAAATCGAAAGTTTGTCCCCGGGCGCCGGGAAGGGTCGCTACGCCTCTGCTTACAACCCCTATTAAAAACAAAATTGCACGTGTTTTGTAACGCCTTCACGCGCTGGAGCGATCACTAAATCAACATTAAAATTAAATAACCGTTTGAAATATTCGAAATTTAAATTACGAACTTATTTAATCGTTTTCTACATCAATTATGTGACACCAAACTAAAAAGGCAAAGTGACTGATAAAAAGTGCCCCGACTTTTCCAAATTAGGGAGGTGGGGTTGTATTCTCACCATCGCAAATAAATATAGGCCTATATAGACCTAATTTTGGGGTGGGGTGCAAAATTAATAGTTCGTCCTGAGTGCCGAAATAGACCGCTACTCCTTTATAAAAGTTATTAATTATTAGGTACTTTTTGATAATATCGATTAAACCTTTTACGCCCACCTAGGGATGCCCCCCCTAGGCGACCGCCTAGTTCGCCTAGTAGGTAGCGCCGGCCCTGATGCCATGGTTAGGGGTTGGGGGGGGGGGGGAGTACCAAATGCACCTTTCACAGAACAAACAATGTATTACCTAACAGATCAGAAAGAAAACGACAACAAACGAAGTGGTTTGGATGACACCATATTTGAAAATCATTCGATGCTTTGACGTGACTACTAAGTAGCTTATCAATTATTAAGTCTGAATCAAGCATGTTATTAACAACAGCCTCCAAATGTGAGAGCACGTGTGGGGGTGGGGTAACACCCGTAAAACTCTAGTTGTAAATTTAAATGTGCACGTTGGCTTCAGTAATTTCGACCCACGTTAGTGTTTGTATTGTTTTGTTATGCATGATTTATCATGTAGTAAGTGTTCTAGGTTTTTAACGGAATCATTTAAGTCACTTAATCAGTGTGTGTCTGTGTTATGTTAATTGTTTCGTATTTTTAGCTAATTATTTATTTCTTTGATTTGTCACTAATATCGTTCAGCGTATAGTAAAGCACATTGAGTTTTGACCAATAACTATTTCATAAATTATTTTTCTCAAACAAGTACAACATTTAAAAATATATAGGCCTGTAATGCAGGGGCGTAGCGAGGGGAGAGGGGCGGGGGGTGCGGACCGCACCGGGTGACACCATTTAGGGGGGTGACACCAAGGCAAAAAATAGCAAAATATATAGAGAAAAACTTGAGGGGGTGCAAATCGAAAGTTATAAGGGGGGGGGGGTGCAAATTGAAAGTTTGAGGGGGAATGCAAATCGAAAGTTTGAGAGGGGGGGGGTGCAAATCGAAAATTTGAAAGTTTGTCCCCGGGAAGGGTCACTACGCCTCTGGGGGGTGACATTATTTAGTGCCGCACCGGGTGACACCCGACCTCGCTACGCCACTGCTATAATGCACGTGGAACGCGTACCGATAGCTATTTATATTATAATTAATAACAACATCTCAATAATAATTTTTAAATCTTCTCTAATTCTTTCTCATTCCCAAAGTAATTAATTAGGCGAACACATTTTCTTCGTTTTTTTTTTTTGCTCATAACAAGGATTTCTAACACATCCTTTTTATGTTTCTTTGTTAACATTACAAGAAATACCGGACTGCAAATACTGTAGGGACATATTGTGAAGTTGTTCGATATATAATGGAGGGTGGAGGGGGGAGGGGGGGGGGTGATAAATAGAACTCTTGTACATCAGTGTTTCTTCCAGACTTTTATCTCCGGGGGCACTTGAAATTTTCGGGGGGGGGGGGGGCGGTAGACTTTCTTCGGGGGGGCGGGGGGGCGGACACTGTTAAAAAAATATATTTTCTATATAAATTATATAAATTTAATTTCGTTTGGTTTTTGCCCCCCCCCCCCCCCCCCCCCCCCGAAGAGATGACTGGAATAAACTCTGTTGTACATTGACGCACGTTCTTGACAAAAATAAAAATAAACACAGCATCAATTTTTTTCTACGTTTTAATTATTTTATTTAATATTTGAGCTCTATTCTAAAAAAAGAGGTTAGTCTATTTACCGTTTTGTAGCCTACCTCTATCTTAGCGATATTTAACCCTTATTCCCCCACCCCCTCCTAGACGATCCAGTTTCCCGTATGAAGACGGTCTCTCAGCTGCACACCACAAACCAATATCCCATTACGTCCACCCCACCTTATATCTGGGTGGTCCGTACCCTCGTCAATAAATACGCTAATGAATACAAACATTAAATAATCTATTCCCATGCTCATATTGGAAGATCTGTCAAAGGTGTTATCGAAAATTGATATTATAGATGGAACCTAATAGAACCTAATAGTAATGTGAATACCAAATGAATACATCATGAAAGCTAACAGTAACATCGACATTATTGCATCTATCGGTGTCCGTTGTACATAGAAATATGCTCACTATAAAGGCCTATTCTTGTACAATTTTACTAAAATTAAAGACGTTTACATATTATATAAGTTAATAAAGCTAATATTTTAAAATTCAAACTAGAGACAAATAATAATTCTAAATGTTGGGGATTGAAGAGGACTATTGAAAATTACAATTGTACACTTTGCACATTGATGCATCATAATATTGGCCATTTCTGTTACTTATCACGCCTCACTAGCAGTAGTCAGCGCCTTCCCAGTGAGGGCTGAGTCTCACCCTAGGGAGGGCTGAGTCTCACCCTAGGGAGGGCTGAGTCTCACCCTAGGGAGGGCTGAGTCTCACCCTAGGGAGGGCTGAGTCTCACCCTAGGGAGGGCTGAGTCTCATCCAGGTAGAGTTTCTAAATGAGCAACAGTGGTGAAGGTATTAAATATTTACTACTTAAAATTAATTTTGGATATACATATATCAATGTAGTATCCATAATTTAATATCGAAATCTTCTTTCAATTTTTTTATACTTCTGCGTTTCAACCCCCCCCCCCCCCCCCCAACTCCACTCCAATTTTCATTTTTGATCGGTGTACTGGTTTTTAGAATTTTTAATTAAATCGTAACAAATTCTTCTTAAAAATTGTTTTAGGATAGCTGAACTACATAAATCGTATTACACTACACATTAAAATAAGATTCTTTGTATTATTTAACACAAAGAGGACTAAAAATACCAAACATACACACTTATAACACGAAAGAACATTGAGTCTGGATGTTTCAGTTTCAAAATGTTTATTTCATAAAACACACCTTGCCTGAACACACCGCCAGTCTAGTCAGATTCCTGGGGGATAAAATCAAATCAGAACCAACAGCTGGTAGGCCTACACATTATGGAAATTGTTTGTGTTTTGTGTGGGAGTAAGGTGGGAGGCAATTTAATCTAGGCAGTGTTTCTTTCAGACTTTTTTCTCCAGGGGCGGGGGGGGGGGGGGGGCACTTAAAACTTTCGGGGGGCGGGGGGCGGACAAAAAAATTTAGGGGGGTGGGGCGGACACTGGTAATAGTCTATATTTGCTGTTTAAATTCTATTTTGTTCGGGGAGGGGGGGGGAGGAGATGTGCCCCCCGAAGAGGGGTGTTTCAAATAGGAAGCTACTACATACGCACACACACATACACTAACACAAACACGCACATTATGTTTTTTTCAGCTCTGTGACATTCAACTGATTGAATGGTAAGCCATGAATGCTAAACCAAACGCACTATCGCCAGTAATTTTCACGAGAGGCATGGGATAGATTCTAACCCCTCCACCCCCCCTCCTCCACCCCCCTCCCACCTCCTTGCACCACCATCCTCCTGACTTCGACATTATAACGGATTATTCAAATCTCAACGGATCTCGTGAACGCGTGCAGCTGTTAAGAAAAAAAAAATCAAGATTTTTTATGTCAGGTCTTGGTGATGCAATGTGGACTAAATACATTTTAAAAAGCTGTAATTTTCTTAGGTGAGACCCTGGATTAGGACAGCGTCAGGCCTTTCGAGTGTGGGGAACATCAAACGAAATAAGAAGCTACAAACTTTAAAGACAAAATACATGTTTGTGAACTTGGACTAGGAACTAACTAGGTAACAATGCTGGACGGTGCGGTTAGATCAAATGCTTAAATTGTCGGACGTCCAAGAATCCAGTTAAAGCTGTACTTTCACTGCACAGTGTTTCTTCCAGACTATTTTCTCCGGGGGGCGAGGGGGGGGGGGCACTTGAAATTTTCAAGGGGGCGGTAGACTTTCTACGGGGGGGGGGGGGGGGCGAACACTGAAAAAGTATATATTTTCTATATAAATTTCATTTCGTTCGGGGGGGGGGGGGGGGGGAGACTTTCTTCGGGGTGAGGGGGGGGGGGGGGGGGCTCGGGGATGCCCGGAAGAAACTCTGTCACTGCAGATGTCGAGGTCAGAGAAGCATGGACTCTACTTCATCTGCAGCATAGACAATCTGGTCTGAAACGATATTATTTGTAGTTTAATTTATTGCAAAGTACCGCCCAACATCTGAGGTGGGGGTTGCGGAGGTGGAGGGGGGGATACCTTAAGCTACTTAATCGGTGTTTCTTGAGAGGGACGCTACAAATGTCGAGGGAGGGGACGCTTAATTTCAGGGGGGGGGGGATGTGGTTGTTGGACAATGGTTAAAGTATATATTTTTATATACATATGTTTTTCGTTCGGGGGTGGGGTGGACGTGATTTGGAGTAGCATTGCACCCCTGAAGTGATGCGCGAAAGTAACTGTACCCACCAAGTAATCTCAGAACTAGCACCACGCTAACACAAGCGGTAAAGCACACATAGATAAAATACCTACTGGAGATGGTAAAGTTGATCTGGGTTGTCGCATCAAACGGAGTTACTTACTTTCACGCATGCGCTTTTGTCGCAGACTGGGTTGCCATGGCGACAGCGACATCGGCCGCACTCGTCAGGTGTTGGCTGGCCGCTGGCATATTTTTTACCGTCAATGACGCAAGCGGCGCCTCCTGGAACAAGAAAAGTACGGCGTCATTTTGACTGGTGTTTAGCATTGAGGCTTTCTCTGATAACTGTAGGTCTATACATTCTTTAAAGTGATGCTTCGGTGTGTATTTGTTGTGCTGGTCTGAACATTTTTAGTAGCTAGCCACATTTGTAAACATGTTTCCACATCGGATTCAGTGGTCAAGGGGTCGTCCTTAAATGACGTCACACTCGTAGGGGGCAGGGGGGGGTCCGTAATTTTGTGACGGTGTGTGATGAGGGGGAGGGGGGGGGGGGGTTCAGATTGTGTGACGTCACACTTTTGCATTTTAAAGCAGCAATGTTAGAAAACAAGTTTTAGCAGTTATTTCGCGTTTTAGAAAACGGTTTAAATAAATTGTAATAGGAATTGATCAACATACTCTATGTTGACAGAGTTCCGACAAGATTTTGGAAAAATATCGATGTTTTAAGAAAAATTCAACAGCAGTTTTGAGAGAGTTGTACGCTGAGGTGTGAAGTCATTTTAGGGATGGGGGGTTCTGGCTTTTTGTGACGACGTGTGACGGAGGGGAAAGAGGGAGGTAAAAAGCGTCAAAAAAGCATGACGTCATTTATGGATGACCCCTAATAGGACAGATGAAATAGAGTTCACCTGTTTCTATATGAAATATGAATGGATAGTGTGGTCAGTTCTCTGTGCATTCGCCTTTACTTTGCCTTACCTGAATCAGGTACTCGTGAGCACTGGATGGACTCGGACATGACCGACGGACAGGAGTCCGCGATCCGAACTCGAGACTTTCATGTTAGAAGTTCAGCGCGCTATCGCCCGGCCACGCAGTGCCTGATTTACGTGCTAGCTAAACAAGCTGTAGTTTATAATAATTTAATCAGCATGAAATAATGCAAGCCGAGTTGCATAGGAATATGTCGGTATGTTTTAAAGTACAGTAAGCTATGCGTTATAGATTTTTTTAGCTACATGTAATAAGTATACTGTAAAACTAATTTTGTTACATGGCAAAATATAAAATTTATACTGTAAAACTTCTTTTGTTGCAGGGGAAAATCAAATTTATACTTTAAAACTACTTTGTTGCATGGCACAATGTAAAATATATACTGTAAAACCAATTTAGTTGCAAGGCAAAAAAAATGCATACTGTAAATCTACTATGCTACATGACAAAAATAAAATGTATACTGTAAAACTGTACCTTTTGCATGACAAAAAAAAAATGTATACTGTAAAACAACTTTGCTGCATGACAAAAAAAAAATAAAATGTATACTGTAAAACTGTACTTTTGCATGAAAAAAAAAATAAAACGTATACTGTAAAACTGTACTTTGCTGCATGACAAAAAATAAAACGTATACTGTAAAACTGTACTTTGCTGCATGACAAAAAATAAAACGTATACTGTAAAACTGTACTTTGCTGCATGACAAAAAAATAAAACGTATACTGTAAAACTACTTTTTGCATGACAAAAAAATAAAACGTATACTGTAAAACTGTACTTTTTGCATGACAAAAAATAAAACGTATACTGTAAAACTGTACTTTGCAGCATGACAAAAAATAAAACGTATACTGTAAAACTGTACTTTTTGCATGACAAAAAATAAAACGTATACTGTAAAACTGTACTTTGCAGCATGACAAAAAATAAAACTTATACTGTAAAACTGTACTTTTTGCATGACAAAAAAATAAAACTTATTATACTGTAAAACTGTACTTTTGTTGCATGGCTTGTCCTCGCAGACCTCCTTTCCATTGAAACACTTGCACCTGTTGCAGGTGTCCATGGTGAAGTGGCCGTGACGCACAGCAATGTCGCCAAAGATGCACATCCGGTTGACCTCATCGTCTGCGGGGACTGGGGAGTTTGTGAACATCACGTGACACGTAATATGATGTATGTTGTACTAAACTTATAGTCTGTGATCATGTGATCTGATGCAGTGGCGTAGCGAGGTCGGGTATCACCCGGTGCGGCACTTAATGGTGTAACCCCCGCCCCCCCCCCCCCCCCCAGTGGCATAGACACCCAGGGACAAACTTTCAAATTTTCGATTTGCACCCCCCCCCTCCAACTTTCGATTTGCACTCCCCCCCCCCCTCAAACTTTCGATTTGCACCCCCCCCCGAGTTTTTCTCTATATATTTTGCTATTTTTTGCCTTGGTGTCACCCCCCTAAATGGTGTCACCCGGTGCGGTCCGCTACCCCCGCCCCCCCCCTCGCTACGCCCCTGATCTGATGTATGCTGTACTAAAATTTACTGGGGTTTGTGTGCTTGTATATTTAGTGATTTATTTATGTCGGCCCTATTTGTCCATATTTCGAGAAAACCAAATCTACAGCACGCAAACAGTGTTTCTTCCAGACTTTTTTCTCCGGGGGGGGCACTGGAAATCTTCGGGGGGGCGGTAAACTTTCTTCGGGGGGGCGGACACTGTTAAAAGTATATATTTTCTATATAAATTATATAAATTTCATTTCGTTCGGGGGGGCGGTAAAAATTTTTCGGGGGGGCTTCGCCCCCCCGAAGAGATGCCTGGAAGAAACTCTGCACGCAAAGCTTACACAGTTCGTATTTACGTTGGAGAAAATTTTAATGTTACCGAATATTATACAAAGATGGTAATAAATTGTCAATTCTTTTCTAAACTATAAACATCTTTTCAAATACTTTTTGACTACTTTCACTGTTAGATAAAGCTGCGTTCAGAAATAAATAATTTATTATTCTAAATATGTAACTCGCGTTTTGAAAGAAGTTTAAAATACAATCTGTTTTTTAACTTAACATTTGTAATACTTATCATAATCACGTGATGTTATTTGTAACAAATATACTATATAAATGGTATAAATATGTACCATATACATGAAGAATAATGTGCACAAACAACATAATATATTATATTGTTTACATTTTTGCTGAATTAAAAACCATAAAGTAACTTTCTTTTTGGTAACAATTTCGTACAAAATATCCACACGTAAACCTGTATTTTAAAGCAGTTCGACACAGAACGTTTATACAAGAACACATGTAAGTGTTGTAATAGAATTCGTTCTGCATATCCTTTCTCAATTATTTTCTCTAAACATGCTTAGCTCGCAGTTTATAATCAAGTTATTTCTCCCACTGTGTTGCTGTATTGCTGTGTGTTGTAATATTTTATGTGTAGTTTTATGTGAGAAAAGTTGACTTTTTATGTGTAGTTTTATGTGAGAAAAGTTGACTTACGTGCTACAGTTAACACCGTGAGACAAGATGCCAGATACAAGAGAACAAGAGACTTCATTCTGTTAGCACGTCAATTTCACGACTAGACGATAACGAGGCTGGGCAGATGAGAAGGTAGGTGTCGCCACCTGTGTATATCGTTGTCTGCTGTCCAGCTGGTGCACTAACGAGCGCATCAAGTTGTTTGTTTGATGTCTGGGGATTATCATGGGATTAACATAATTACCCCTGCTCGTCAATGTTTGTCAGGTTTATCTTGGTTTTTACCGGATTCAGCTTTCACCTAATGTAATTAATTTTTTTTGTGTGCTTATATATGTTTCCTTTTCGAACGTGTCGGTCCATGTAGCAAGTGGAGTAGAGTTCACCTGTTTCTGTGACCTAGGCAAATGAAGAGTTAGTGTGGACAGCACAATGCCTAGTCTCCTTTGTTTTCCCTTACGTGAGTCAGGTACCCATCAGAACACGGATTCGAACTCGAGACTTTTGGATTAGCAGTTTAGTGCTCTTTTGAAACTTGACATAATAAACTGAATTCTCTAAAACTGTACCGTGAAATTCTTTGTGTGCATCTTTCAAACAATCTTTAAACTATGTTTTTTTTTACTGCTGAGTTGCGATTTTGTTTGATAATTCTCAGGCAATGACCAGTTATGTTTGTCCCGTGGTTTAAGTCAATATTTATTTATTGTCTACGATCACTAAACTATTAGGAAGCGTGCTCATATTTAGTAAAGTTCCCTTTTTGAACCTGACGGTCAATGGGGCAACTGAAGTGTAGTTTACCTGCTTCTGTGACCTCGGCATGAAGGGTAGTGTAGTCAGCACTATGCCCAGCCGCCTTTACATAACGGACGTTCTACTGACTTGAACCCACATTCGAAATCGATACTTTCCGGTTAGCAGTCTAGCGCTCTACCCCTTGGCCACTTCGTCCCACATTTGCACTAATTTATTTTAAAAAATTTATCAGACCCACTTTTATCCTAAAGAACATTTTTTATCTTTCCACAGATTACCTTATAATTTAAAATACATCTAGCTGCAAATTGTGTCAACATATACATCCAACTACCCTGAACGGCACAAAGTTAACGGATAAAAATACAACTCAGAATATCATGGTGTGTTGGGGGATGGTGTGGTCTGGTAAGACAGCACGTGATTGTTAACTCCAAAGGTCATGAGATCAGACCCAGGAACAGAGGATGGTTATTTGGGGGCAGTAACTCATCTAGGTGAGACAACTCCAAAAGTTAACTACTGCTGCCGGGCAGATTGTAGTTGGTTGGACAAATGTTATAGAAGCACATCTAGAAAAAAGTATGGTGAAGTTGGAGTCAACGGCGAATAACACGCTAGCAATTATTGTGTTGTAGGAAATCCCTCCAATATTTTCTTTAAGAATGAGAAAGGAGAAGAAAGGCTGTGTTGGTAACGTTGCAATACATACTACGCCTTCCACACGCAATTCAATAAAGACACCACCCTTGACTTAATTATTATCGTTAAATAACATTATACCTAAATCTGGGTATGTAGGTGTCACATTATAATACAACTGTTTTGTTGACGTGGTTTCTATGTTGAAAATCTAACCTGCATCGAATGCTGACATCACAGAATGCATATGTTAATTGGTTCACATTTACATAATCCCGTAAAGTTGCCGTACACGAGACTTTAAGAAATCAATGGACGAGGCTGTAGGTGCATGTTGGCAGGTCAACGAGAGTTTGGATTTTCTTGAGTTTCTAATTGAGTTGTGTAAATAGTTGTCATCTGAGTTGTGTATATAGTGGTCATCTTAGTTATGTATATAGTTGTCATGAGTTTTGTATATAGTTGTCATGAGGTGTGTATAGATTTGTCATCTGAGTTGTGTAAATAGTTGTCATCTGAGTTGTGTATATAGTTGTCATCTGAGTTGTGTATATAGTTGTCATGAGTTGTGTATATAGTTGTCACCTGAGTTGTGTATACAGCTGTCATCTGAGTTGTGTATATAGTTGTCACCTGAGTTGTGTATATAGTCGTCATTTGAGTTGTTTATATAGTCGTCATTTGAGTTGTGTATATAGTCGTCATCTGAGTTGTGTATATAGTCGTCATTTGAGTTGTTTATATAGTCGTCATCTGAGTTGTGTATATATTTGTCATCTGAGTTGTGTATATATTTGTCATCTGAGTTGTGTATATTATAGTTGTCATGAGTTTTGTATATTGTTGTCATCAGAGTTGTGTATTATGTGAGTGTGCACTTATAAAGTACTACCAAAGGAGAAGGTGTTGGTTCACAATTTTATTATATCGTGTTACATTGGGTAGATCGGTGTTAGAGAACAAATATTATGTACTACTTTTTTTTAGTACTAAAAATACCTTCACCATTTTAGGTTGATTGGAAAAATTATCAAAATCCAATTTTGCTGTGGTTTGTGTGTGTGTGTGTGTGTGTGTGTGTGTCAGTCGAGGAGTGTGTGTGTGTGTGTGAAAGATTGTTGTCTATATAAATGTTACCTCCTGTTATATTGGGTCGGGTTCTACACAGTGTGTAACCAAGGTTTCTTTCAGGCTTCTTTTCTACCGCTGCCCCCCACCCCCCCCCCCACCCTGGACGAAATAGAATTTATATATTAAACCTATACGTTCACCAGTGTCCGACCCCCCCCCCTCCCCGGAAAATTAAGTTCTTTCCCCGATAATTTAAAGTGCCCCCACCTCCCCCGGAGAAAAAAGTCTCAAAGAAACTCTGAGTGTAGCATCCTCGTTGACATACTAGTTGTTTTATTTTTCAAGATGATTTTCCCCCATCAGTGTAGCGTGCGAAAGCGATTTTTTTCTTCATTTGTAATTTTAATAATTATGTTTTTACGTTATCAATTCAACTAAACCCGATTTACGTCTTAGAAAATTTTTTTTGACGCTCAAAAAATAAAAATTTGACAAAGAAAAAAGAACAAGTCAATATGTTAAAGTTTTATTTCATTGGTCTTCCCATTGTATAGACTTACGAAATCAATCATCGTTCTTTGATCGACCTCTTGACGGCTTTTGATTGAGAATTTCGGATCGTTTAGGTTGGGGATATCGTCTTTGATCTTCTGATCTTCCTTGAGGTTTGCGTTTGTCATCTTTTGATCTTTCTTGAGAAGACCGGCTGTTATCTTCTGATCTTCCACGGTTTTGGTTTTTTAATTGTCCATTTTGAGGATAACGGAATGTACCTTGTGTAGTTACCTGGAAAAAAATGATTATTCTACTTGACACGTTCTTTTAAAAGTATTGTGTTGTTTTAAAAAGTTCAATTTATAATGTACATAAGCTTATTTTATAATTAAATTTTATAGTTATGTAAGAGGTGTATAGCTGTAAGCTTCTAGCAACCACGCAGTGGCGTAGCGAGGTCGGGTGTCACCCGGTGCGGCACTTAATGGTGTTACCCCCCCATAGGCGTAGCGACCCTTCCCGGGGACAAAGTTTCGAATTTTCGATTTGCACCCCCTCCCCTCAAATTTTCGATTTGCACCGCCCCCCCCCCCTCAAGTTTTTCTCTCTATATTTTCCTATTTGTTGCCTTGGTGTCACCCCCCTAATTGGTGTCACCCGGTGCGGTCAGCACCCCGCCCCCCCCCCCTCGCTACGCCTCTGGGCCACCCCATTGTACGCTGCTGTTAGCCACCCAGTGTATGCTGCAGGCAACTATCAAAAGGTAACATGTTAGCGAGTACCCTGTAATAAAACTGTGTTCTGGGTTTGTGACTGAAACATTACAAGTCTACGGCCACAAGTTTACTTTGTTCTGGGTTTGTGACTGAAACATTACAAGTCTACGGCCACAAGTTTACTTTGTTCTGGGTTTGTGATTGAAACATTACAAGTCTACGGCCACAAGTTTACTTTGTTCTGGGTTTGTGACTGAAACATTACAAGTCTACGGCCACAAGTTTAATTTGTTCTGGGTTTGTGACTGAAACATTACAAGTCTAAGGCCACAAGTTTACCTTTCGTTGTGTGGTGACGACGTCAGCAGCCGGTGGAGCTGTATCTTTTGGTTTAGCTTCGGTAGCTGGAGCTGCAGTAGTTAAACCAACATCAGCAGCCGGTGGTGCATTATTTGAGGGAACATCAGCAGCCGGTGGTGCATTATTTGAGTCAACATCAGCAGCCGGTGCTGCATTATTTAAGGGAACATCAGCAGCCGGTGGTGCATTATTTGAGGCAACATCAGCAGCCGGTGCTGCATTATTTGAGGCAACATCAGCAGCCGGTAGTGCATCATTTGAGCCAACATCAGCAGCCGGTGGTGCATCATTTGAGCCAACCTCAGCAGCCGGTGGTGCATTATTTGAGTCAACATCAGCAGCCGGTGGTGCATTATTTGAGTCAACATCAGCAGCCGGTGGTGCATTATTTGAACCAGCATCTGAGACCGATTCTGTATCATTTGAAGAAACATCTAAGGCCGATGCCGCATCATTTGAGCTGAGATCTAAGGCCGATATTGTATCATTTGATTCGGTACTGAGAACTGTGTCTGTATTGTTTGAGGCAGAATCAGCTAGAAAAAATATGTAAATCGTATGCATTATTTAGAAGATTATATACAAAAATAGTGTGTGCTAGATCAGCAAAAAATTGTAACATGTTTTTAACCCATATCTTGGACATTCAATAATCAGATCGATATTTTATGAGCTAAACACGTGACCCGGGGCGTCAGTGAGTTCGCCTAGCTCTAATAAGGACCTGGCGCAGGTTAGGGAATGTAAAGGCGGCTACTTATAAAACTGACCGGCATTCCATTTAGATGCCCTAATAGTCACAGTGGTGAACTAATTTTTAATTAGCTTAATGAAGTGTTTTCCCTCAAGTTTTTCTGATATTTATTAACGCTTTATTCAGAACAATACTGTCTCTTTCTATCTCGCCCTATTTCTCTCTGCCTCTCTGTCTCTCATTCTCTATATCTCCTCATGCTCCCTCGCTTTATTTCTTTCTGTCTATGCCTCTCCTTCTCTCTGTCTCACTCTGTCTCACTCGGTCTCTTTCTCACTGTCTGTCTCTCTCTCACCTCTCATCTCTTAGTCTCTCTCTCACTCTCTCTCTCTGACTCTCAATCTCTCTCACTGTCTTTTTTGACTCTCTGTCTCTCTCTGACTCTCTACCTCTCTCTGACTCTCTGTCTCTCACTCTTTCTCACTCTCTCTCACTCTCTGTCTCTCTCTCACTCTTTCTCACTCTCTCTCTCACTCTATTTCTGTCTCTCACTCTCAATCTCTCTCACTCTCAATCTCTCTCACTCTGTCTCACTCTCGCTCTCTGTCCCTCTGTCCCTCTGTCATTCTCTCACTCTCTCTATCTCTCTCTCACTATCAGTCGCACTCTCAATCTCTCTATCTCTCTCTCACTCTCTGTATCCCTGTCTCTCTCTCTCACTCTCTGTTTCTCTCTCACACTATGTCTCTCTCTCACACACTCACACTCTCTCTCTCACAGTCTCTCTCTCTCTTACTCTCTGTCTCTCTCGCTCTCATTCTCTGTGTGTATGTGTGTGTGCAGTAACACAACAGATGAAAAAAATATCTCTCACGTACAACAATTTTCTTTGCATAAACCGCCTACACACTCTCACGTCGATGAAACCTCCATGTGCTTCAGATAACGTTCATTCGGTCATTGACGATCATCGACTGTCATCTACTGTCATCGACTGTCATCGTCTGTCATCGACTGTCATCGACTGTCATCGACACGCCTACATCTAACGAGCCTAAAAAATGTGACCAGACAATGAACCTTTGTCTAAAAAATCTACCCGACGCCACAAAACCGCCCAGAAGCTGAGTTTCTTTCAGTTATCTCTTCAGTGAGGTGGGGGTAGGGCTGGAGCACATCCACAATTCCTTCCCCACCCTCCATTGGATGAAATAGAAAAACTACAACATGCGAATAGAAGATATGTACTTTTACCAGTGACGGATCCTTGGAAATTTAGCGCCCCCCCCCTCCCCCACACGGAAGTTTCAAGTGCCCCGCCACACACACACACACACACACACACACACACACACACACACACACACACACACACACACACCGGGGTGATTTTGTGTGTGTATTTACACACACAAAATCACCCCGGGAATTTTTTTTTTAAAAGCAACCCTGGATAAAATGCAATAAAAAACGCACACAGAAAACTCACCGATGTCAAATTTTTCTAACAACTGACCTGTGTTGTCCTGTGCAGCCACAACCCCTGCAAGCATCACCACCACAAGTTGCACCACCACAAGCATCACCACCACAAGAAGCTTCATGTTCTCTTGTCTGACAGTCTACAAAACTCAACGTCTCTGAGAGTGTGTTGCAGGCAGAGCATCGTGTGACGCTTTCTTATAGCCAGTGACTTGAAGGCGAACGTGTGAGCAACGGAGCGGGAAATGGGTCTTAGTTTTTTTAATTAAAATTTGATTGAAATTATCATAATAACATCGAAATAATGGAAAAGTTAGTAGTGTTTTTTCTTAAGAATTGTAAAATACATTTTCGTATTTGTTAGCTATGTAGTGACGTAACATGTCTTTGCACATGTGTAAAACTAAAACTGTATTGAGTTATTACTTTCTCGATTATTAAGCCGCAAGCGGAAGTATTTTAATCGTGCAAACAATAAAAAGAGTTAATAATTTAAGAATTTTTGGTTGATTAGAAGAGTTTTTAAAATGTAAACAATTTCTGCCGTACATTTCTTGAATCTTTCTTGTTAGGGCACAGTTTTGTCCCGTCCCCAGGGGTTTAGGGGTCATCCATAAATGACGTCACACTCGTAGGGGGGAGGGGGGGGGGTCCGTAATTTTGTGACGATGTGTGATGAGGGGGAGGGGGGGGGGGGTCAGATGTTGCGACGTCACATTTTTGCATTATAAAAAATTATGTTAGAAAACGAATTTTAGACGTTATTTCGCGTTTTAGATAACTGTTTTAATAAATTGTAATAGTTTAGACAAGATTTTGGAAAAATATCAATGTTTAAAAAAATTCAACTGCAATTTTGAGGGGGGTTGTAGGTTGAGGTGTGACGTCATTTTAGGGGGGGGGGGTCTGGCTTTTTGTGACGAAGTGTGACGGAGGGGAGGGGGGGAGGTAAAAATCGTCAAAAAAAGCGTGACGTCATTTATGGATGACCCCTTACTGTATGAAAACTTTCTAGCACCTAATGCTACTGGCGATTAAAAGAATTTGTAGTAATACATAAACATAAAGAAACAGACATCTGCCTATACCTCTTCCAACACGGGACAGCGTTTAAGGTGAAATGACAAGGTAAGCGTCGAAGAACTCCTATGGTGCAGTTTGAATGGTACAAAGTTTATTTCCATTATTGTTTTGCTTTTTAAACAATCAAATTTTTATTTTAAAAAACCCACGGACCTCATCTAGGTGAAAATATTTGAGAATTTAAAACAATAATTTAATACTTTTCTAGGTGGCTTCTGTATTGTTTCTTTTTTCAAATAAAATGCTTTATTCTAATACTAAGTAAACAGCAATACAGAATTGCAGGTAGTAAATTAAGGCCTTACTGATATTTTTCTCTATTGTGACACTTTGTACATTTTTGTACACATGCCATAATTTGTGTCATAATTAGCATAAAACTTGGTCGATAGAGTTTAAATTTGCTATACGATATTAGGACACACACTACATCATTTTCCATACATATGATAATTTTTTGAACAAAATCCTGAGGTTGTGTCGGAAAGGAATATTTTAATTCACTGGGGTTTGTGTAGCTGTCCTTAGTTCTAGATTTACATATCTACATAAAGCATATAAAGCTCACAGTTATGTAAAGGAAAAGGAATGAGACCGAATTTTATTCCTAGTAAGAACACGAATAAGAGAAGTTTTATTTTATTTTTTCAGTTCATTTCACAAGCTACATTGTCCTCCCCCCCCCCCCCCTAAAAAAAATTGGCCTCTAAAAACTCCACCCACCCAGCCCTAAGGGGTCATCCATAAATGACGTCACGCTTTTTTGACGATTTTTACCTCCCCCACATCGTCACAAAAAGTCAGACCCCCCATAAAATGACGTCACACCTCAGCCACACACCCCCCCCCCCCTTAAAATTGCGTTGAAATTTTCTTAAAACATCGATATTTTCCTAAAATTGTGTCTGAACTCTGTCGAAATAGAGTATTTTAATCAACTCCTATTGTAATTTATTAAAATAGTTTTCTAAAACGCGATATAACTACAAAAATTATGTTTTCTAACATTGCTTTTATATAATGCAAAATTGTGAAGATGCACCATCTGACCGCCCCCCCCCACCTCCCCCTCATCACACACCGTCATAAAATTACGGACCCCCCCCTCTCCCCCCTACGAGTGTACGACCCCTAAGGAACAACGACACAGTGTAGTACGACCTACAAGAAAACGGTCTATTTGGCATATGAAGTAGACTTCATCTGTTTTAGTGACCTGGAAATATGAAGGGATAGTGAAGTAAGCATTTTGCCCAGACGCCTCTACTTTCCCTAACGTGAGTCATCAGGTACCCAACATTAGAAACACATTTGCGAAGTTTTTATTTTTCGGTTAAAAGAATAAATTGTGGTCCTTATTTACAGACGTGAAAAAAAACTACGTTGTATGCAAAAAATATCTGTAGTAACATTAATTCCATTATAACGTAATATAACAAAACGTTTAACCACCCCTTCCCCATATCGTGTCACATAATGGACATTCCCTTACAAAATATTTGAATTGTATGTTTAACAGTGTGAATAAAATTGAAACGTTAAAATAAACGAAACGAAATTGAAAACCATAAAATACTGTGTGAACTTGTGTCGCGACTGATTGCAAAATTCTAGTTTGAATAAACTTTCAAAGGACAAGGTGTTGTTATATGGTCACATCAGAATAATTAACGGTAATTAAGGTCTGCTGTTTTAAATAATTGCTTCTAGCTGTGTTGATTCTGCTGTTTTGACGCCGACTACGCTGTTTGTAGACAATATGTCACACGAAAGAAATGTTTATGTGGTGAATATGTCTGGTGAAATAAAATAGTATTTAGCGTATGTGTTACCAGAAGAGAATTTAATTTGTGGCCTAATCCCGTTTGCAAAGCTGTCTAAACGTGTGTGTGTGTGTGTGTGTGAATGTTGCCTAATCCACTTCACACAGCTGTCTAAACGTGTGTGTGTGTGTGTGAATGTTGCCTAATCTACTTCACAAAGCTGTCTAAACGTGTGTATGTGCGTGTGTGTGTGTGTCGATGTGTGTGTGTGTGTGTGTCTGAGTGTATGTCTGTCTGTCTGTCTGTGTCTGTCTGTGTGTGTATGTTTGTGTGTGCGTATGTCTGTGTGTCTGTGTGTGTGTGTGTCTGCGTGTTTGTCTGTCTGTGTGTGTGTGTGTGTCTGTATGTGTGTGTGTCTGTGTGTGTGTGTGTGTCTGTGTATGTCTGTGTGTGTGTGTGTGTGCGTGTGCATCTGAGTGTCTGTCTGTGTCTGTCTGTGTGTGTGTGTCTGCGTGTTAGTTTGTCTGTGTGTGTGTCTGTATGTGTGTCTGTATGTGTGTGTATCTGTGTGTGTGTCTGTGTGTGTGTGTCTGTCTCTGTATATGTTTGTGTGTGTGTGCGTGTGTAGGACAGATCCTCAATAGAACTAAAGACCAAAGTAAATGTCAGCTATCTCTTGCCCCACCACAGGATGCGATAAAATAAAATAATTTATCTAGGAAATGTAAAGTTGAACCCCCTCCCCTCCCGCTGAGAAAAATATCTGAATGCAACACTGCTAACGTATAGGCTGATTAAAAAAACAAAAGAAATAGCAACGGCCCTTTGGGGTATCTGCTGGGAAGAGTGAAACATACTGGTATGACATGAACTAAGGTGAAAGGTCAAGGAGATGTGTAGCCTCAGACCCGAAAACTCCTTCGTGTGATCAAAAATAAAAGATATAAATAGTTTACGTAGACTGCTGTTGGTGACAAGTTTATCGATATGTATCTGCTAATGAAATACTTTGTTACCATTTATTGCCTCAGTATGCGCGTTGGTGCACGAGTATTTTGCCATATGCCTCTTGGAGCACCTGTTTGTGTTATCTTTATACTGATGTTTGCACCCAAAGACCCAGCTACGATCTCCCAACTCACTTTATTTGTCTCTCAGTCTCTCTCTCTCTCAGTCTCTCCTCTACCATAGCCCTGTCTGACTGATTCATGCTCACGTAGCGTGTAATCGTTAGTCATCTGGTCTTCAGCCAATATTCTAATCAAGTCTCGGTGTCCCAGGTTGAGAAGTGATCACAGAGGGAGGCTCGATGAAATTTGGGGGGGGGGGGGGGGAACTCATAGGGCGACGACTATACATTGCTTTTTACTGATTTAATAACTGGTTATAGTCAAAAATATCAGTAGCATATTGTAGAAGTGAATGAAAACCATTCTTAGGAAAGGCAACCACGGAGAGAAAACAATGGACACTTGTAGATTATACATGTTATAGAAGGTTGACCATAATGATAAAAGGACTGATCCATCTTACGTGAATCACCAGGACCTGATGAGAATCTAAAAATGTGAACTCGACAGGTCATGAGTTACTTGGTAGAGCAGTGTATTGCAGTGGCGTTTTGGCTTTATTGGTCACAATATATTGGCGTAACTAGGGGGTGGCGGAGGAGGGGGACGGGACGGGACGCTCCAACTTTATCAGGTGTTAAGGTAACTGTGCCGCTTAAGTGCCATGAAAAAAAAATTCTCACTGATATGGGGATCGTCCATATATTATCTCAATTTACCGTCAATTATGTAAGATTTCTTTTTCTATAAGGGAGGGGGAGGGAGGGCACTTTAACCTATTGAGTGTGGGAGGGGGGGGGGGAAGGCGCACAATGGTTAAGATCTATTTGCTATATAAATTATATTGTTTTTTCTATTTCGTCTAGTGACGATGTGTGTGGTGGGGGCAGTGACCACGAGAAAGATGCCTGAAAGAACCAGGCCTGTCATACTTTCCAAAAATAACTTTCATTCTTCTATCGAATAGGCTACTTTGCTGCTCTATCTACATCCAGGAAACAACCCCCCCCCCCCCCATATGAAGGTGAGCCTAACACTTCACCCTACTCCCCCTCCGTGGGTGTGAAATCATGTATAGATTACTCGCACCAAACATTATTTTACGTTACCAATACAAACTAAATAGGGTGTCGGCGTGGTCGAGTCGGTAAAATAGATGAAGCTGATGACAGCAACTCTTCTAGGAGAGACAACTCTAAAATAAAACAACTGCTGCCTTGTAGTTTGTTCTTGGTGAAGAAGAAGAAAATTAAGTTTGATAGTGATATTGATAAACAGACACTATTATTGTATTTGATTATGACGACTGATGTTTATGAATTTCATGTTCCATTAATTTTGTTTTAATGAATGCTTTCAGAACAAGTAGTATTACTGTAAAAAAGAAATATTTAGAAATATATTGTTATCTCCCTTTGAACATTATTTATTTAAATGTTTAATATTTTTATTTTTGTTTGATCTTAGTTACAGCTCCAACTTTTAACTCTCAGGAAAGAAAAATGTGCTTTTAATCTTACACAAAATTCATCTATTTAGGTCAGGTCAGTGCACTGACGTTTAACCTTTGAACAAATCCTGAAGTACATGATTTTATGGAAACAATTTTCTAGAAAAACAAGTTCTATACTCCATGAGTTTACTAATTGTGATTTTTTTGGGGAGAGAAACTGAAAGAAAAATTACACCACCTGAAATTAAAACCCCATGTCCTGAATAAAGAATCTAACTTTCCTACAAAATGTCCTGATGTGTACTTAGTACTAGCTGTGTACTCAAGTGGGTTGGGCTTTTACAAGAAAGAAACCGAAACCTAATGCCTAGTGCAAACTTCAAGGCTTTCTTGAATAAACTGAAGATTGGTCTTGACCTGTATCCTTGTGTAGACTGTCCTTCTATTAAACAAATGTTTTAGATCACAACCTTAAAAGTCTTGTTATAATTGTATTTGGGCTAAGAATTGTAAATTTAAAAATAACATGAATAAAAATCCCTTAACAATAAGTGTGCCTATAGCGAATGATTTGAAGAAAGGAGAGTATAAAGGATTTGGTTTGGAAATTGTGTCCTATAAGAAAGCTCAACCTTTGATGTTACTAATATTACTAATAATATGAATTTTGAATTAAAATATTTTTCTTATGTTGGTCTTGTTTGAGTTGGTCTACAAGAGAAAAAGCTAAATTTAAATTCTATTTCCGCTGTTTAGAAAAGATGGTATAGGTCTCAGATTTCCTCAGATTTCTTATTTTTCTAATTTTAAAAGTTTCTTTATTTTACAAAATCCAAATTCTTCTGTAATTAAATAATATAAACTTACATTTATTGTTATAAAACAGCTTTGTCTGTATTATTAATACCGAAAAAACATGAAGTGATATTGAAAACTGTTGGCTCACAAATTCCAAATACATTGTGTTGTAGGCTACACATTGCTTGGTAATAGTTCTAGAAAATAGTTTCTCAAGTCCAGTCTAGTCCATATGTTGTTTTACATTTTCACTTTCAGTTATGGTATTAGAACATATAAAACAGATATGGATATTAATAGAATAGGGAATAGTAAATACAAGTTGCATGAATCAACTCAAGTGTCTCAATGCAGAGATGGACTTTAGTTGTTTAGTTCAAGAAAGACTTTTGAAAGTTTAAATGTCTACTAGTTCTAAGGTCTGTTAATTATAAGCATAGGTCATAATTTATATAATTTGAAGATTCATAATTAGACCTAGGGATCCATTGGGTAGATGAAGTATAGTTAAAATGTTTCTTGACCGTGGAATATGAAAGGATAATCTGGTCAGTACTATGCCCAGCTGTTCTTTACTTTCCCAAATGTGAGTCAGGTACCCATCAGAGCTGGGTGTACTCAGGGATTTTCCAATGACTTGAATCCGGATTTGAACTCAAGACTTTCAAATTAGCAGTCTAGCGCTCTACCAGATGACCACACTGTCCAATATTTACATTATTTAATTTGTCCAATTTACAGAAATGGACTTTGTTTTTATTGTTTATTTCAAGAAAGAGTTTTTGAAGTTTAAATGTTTCCTAGGTCACCGGTCTGGAAATTATAAGCATTGGTCATGATTTATATTATTTAATTAGTCTAATTTACATTTTCATGTTTATTATATAATGTGTTAATATTATCTAAATACAAGCTCTTGTGTAATACTTTCATATTTTTATGTTTATATATTTTCCTTTACTTTATTGCAGGTAGACATGTGTAATCATGCGGTGTTAGGATATGTTTTAAAAATGTAAGCTATTTTCTGCTTTCTACTTAAAATGTGTTTCTTGATTACATAATGATGTTCTTGGCACTATATTTTTTTTTGTGAGTTAATCAGATGCATTTTCCATTAAAAATTATTCTCATTAGAAGAACCTATCAAGTTTTATTTTAAAAAATAATTAAATATATTGATACAATTGTTTTACTTAAAATCATCAAATATAGAAGTGGGTTAGGTAAGTCTTAAGAGGCTCACAGTCTCATGGTTGAATGCTGGTGTTGTAAGTTGTTAGACCAACTTAAAAGTATTGATGTATTTCTGTCTTGTTAGACCAATTAAAAGTATTGATGTATTTCTGTCTTGTTAGACCAACTTAAAAGTACTGATGTATTTCTGTCTTGTTAGACCAACTTAAAAGTATTGATGTATTTCTGTCTTGTTAGACCAATTAAAAGTATTGATGTATTTCTGTCTTGTTATACCAATTAAAAGTATTGATGTATTTCTGTCTTGTTAGACCAACTTAAAGTACTGATGTATTTCTGTCTTGTTAGACCAATTTAAAGTACTGATGTATTTCTGTCTTGTTAGACCAACTTAAAGTACTGATGTATTTCTGTCTTGTTAGACCAACTTAAAGTACTGATGTATTTCTGTCTTGTTAGACCAACTTAAAGTACTGATGTATTTCTGTCTCGTTAGACCAATTTAAAGTATTGAGTATTTCTGTCTTGTAACTTGTTAGACCAACTTAAAGTACTGATGTATTTCTGTCTTGTTAGACCAATTAAAAGTATTGATGTATTTCTGTCTTGTAACTTGTTAGACCAACTTAAAGTACTGATGTATTTCTGTCTTGTAACTTGTTAGACCAACAAAGTATTGATGTATTTCTGTCTTGTAACTTGTTAGACCAACTTAAAAGTATTGATGTATTTCTGTCTTGTAACTTGTTAGACCAACTTAAAGTATTGATGTATTTCTGCCTTGTAACTTGTTAGACCAACTTAAAAGTATTGATGTATTTCTGTCTTGTAACTTGTTAGACCAACTTAAAGTATTGATGTATGGCTTTCAAATACTATCAATACTATTTTAAGTTAAAAGCTTCTTTTACTTCTAATAACATTTCAACATTGAAAGATTTACGTTTTGTTATTAAGTAACAATAAGCAAAATGAAAAAATAAAATAAAATACAAGGATTAGCTTGTTAAAATGGTCATTTATAAAAAAGAAAATTAATGCTTGTTTCAACAGTTCTTTAATTTTGATAAGATTCTGCCTTATATTACTTGTATATAAAACAAATATTTATTGTACTTTGCCACATACAGAGTTTCTTCCAGGCATCTCTTCGGGGGGGCGAAGCCCCCCCGAAAAATTTTTACCGCCCCCCCGAACGAAATGAAATTTATATAATTTATATAGAAAATATATACTTTTAACAGTGTCCGCCCCCCCGAAGAAAGTTTACCGCCCCCCCGAAGATTTCAAGTGCCCCCCCGGAGAAAAAAGTCTGGAAGAAACACTGGCCACATAGTATTGGTGTTTTAAAGTTGGTTACAGGCTGACTAATTTACTCTGTTACAGTTTAACTTTCATAATCAGAGAGTCATGAAATCGTGAGGGAAGTTTAATACTTTTTGTTTTGGCCAATGATAAGCACATTAGTCAGTGGCATGAGGAAGAAACCAGAAACTGAATTGAAAACTTATTCTAAAAATAGAAATCACGACTAGGGGTTTCCCGCTATCAGAATTAATGTCACTTAACAATCAGTAACAGTAATTTTCAATGTGGACTATGTAAATGTAGGCTAATATTAATTTGATTTCGTTTTATTTTTCCCAAATTTTTTAATACACTGACCCAACCAAATACGCAGACACCATTTTACAGATAGATACCATTTGGTGTTTGTTTCATCTTTTAGTGTCAATGCTTTGTCATTTTTCTCTTTTTTTCTCCCTTTTAGTGCACTCTAAAATTGCAGGGGTGGGGAGGGGAGATGGACGCTGGTTAAAGTAGGGCTACTTATTTTGCTACATAAATTATATAATTTATATAAACAAAATAGTTTATAATAATTTTTCTCTTTCGTCCGGGTGGGGGGGGGAATGCTGTGTGGACTAAAGAGGCGTAGTTAGTGGAGGGTGGGGTGGGGTGGCCGTTCAGAATGGAACGGGGCGCGGAAAAAAAACTTTCCGAGCTCCGTTACTGACTTACACGTGGAGTGCAGAGACTGCCTCGTCGTTTTACGGACATATTTAACGGTTTTATACGAGAATTGTGTGGTGTGACAATAGAATTAAACCTGTAAAGAAACAGCGAATCGTAAACAGCGCCCCCAATATGTCCATATGGAGGGGCGGGGCGTTTATCTTTCCCAACAAGCGGGCACTCATAAATGACAACTTCCGGCCAGAATTCTTCTTCTTCTTCGTTCTTAATTTTAGTATTGGAAAAGATCCCCTACAACACAATTAAGTATACGTGTCAACTGGTTATGCGCCATTGAGACCATTGATTCCGATTTCAGCCTGCTTTTCTTTTTAGATTTGCTTCCATAGCCTTTGTCCAACCAAGAACACACTACAAGGCAGGGGCGGAACTACAGTGCCGCCAGACCCCGCAATGCGGGGGGGCCCACGCCATTTAGGGGCCCACAGCCGACCATAATAAATTTTTTATTGGTTAAAAAAAATCTAATTTTCTTGCATTTTTGACTTGATGGTTGTTTTGTAAAACGATTATCGTAGCTGCGGTTGGATCATCTTTATTCTATTAACACCAACCCAAGCTCTAGTATATTCTTTTTCCCTTTGTTTTTGAACCATTGTGAAAGCCGAGTCCTCACTCTCCTACAATTAAACTTAACAAAGATAAGCAAACGTTCAAACCACTTCCATGACTTATTTCCCTTTTTTAAATAGTCAAATAGAGGTGCTCATAAGCTCCTTTTAATAGATTTGTACTAAACGAATTAAAAAGCAATTACTTCTCTTACTTATTTTTTTTTATAAAATATTTACTAAAGAATGACATTGTATAAAAAGGAAATGTGTTTAAAATTAATAATATAAATTAAAAAAAAAAACCATAAAATAATCATAACACGAGACATCATTACTTCTACAATGCTTTCATGTTTTATATTCTTTTGGCCGACTGAATGTTAGGAGGACCTATAGCGCAGATGCAAAAATATGGTTTTCTCAAAACACACTAATGCACTTACTCACTTGGCATGATGTAGATCTAGATCTAGTAATTTGTTTTAACTTTAAAAAAATCAACATTGTTTTTTGAAAACCCGAACAGGCCAGTAATGAGTATCCTATTCCTATGTTCTTATTTTGTGCTTGTATATATATATATATATATATATATATATATATATATATATATATATATATATGGGGGGGGGGGTCTAAAAAAAATTTTGCGGGGTGGCCCTTTTTTTCTAGTTCCGCCACTGCTACAAGGCAGTAGTTGTTTGATTTTGGAGTTGTCTCTCCTAGAAGAGTGGCTGTCCCCAGCTAACGAGCCTCATCTGCCCGAGGGTTCGAACTCATGCCTTTGTACAGTGTAAAAAGCCTAATTGAGTATCGTACTCTATTAGAATGAAATCTGACGTGGTCAGGACGTAAAAAAAACTTCCTGTTCATGATTTAAACTATTTCTAGCGTAAATGTAGACCAAGTTTTTTTAAGGGGTGGGTGGGGTGAGAGGTGGAGCGAGGAGAATATTTAACTATTGATAAATATTCCATGATTAAAAGTTGTAATAATTTGGTCTTGAGTTGTTAAAGACGTTTTTTTATATCGATTTAAGATATCGATTTTTTTTTTCAAGCGATTGCAATGTTTAAAAATATTTGATAGACATAAGCAATGTTTACCTATTTTTTCGGGAATTTTAGAATTGAAAGATATGCTATATGTAGGCTATGTAGATCTATATAAATAGGACTAGTGTGTGTGTGTGTTTCTATGTGTGTATGAATGTTGCAAATAAACTGCGGGTCTTTTAAAATTTATCGTGGTGAGGTAAGAGTTGGATTTATAGGCATACTATGATACTGAAGTTCCAAAATTAGATGGTAAGCAATTGTCACTGGTAAATTTAAACAGAAAGGGAGCCTTATTACTTTATGTATCTTCCTTTGGTTTCCATTTATTGTTTACTTCAGCCAAACAGATGTGGGTAGGTATCAATTAGTCCATAGTGGTGCCAGATCGTGGAATTGGGTGTTTACATTTTCTGATTCAGAAACAAATTTTTCAATCCGTCGAAAAACGTAGCTTTCTATTTTGGTGTAGGCCCTATACCTAAAGCTTTAAAGAAAAAAAATTAAGGTTGTTTTATTTTATATATTTTTAATTTGAACCTATAACATGAGTTAACGAGTTTTGAATATTGTTATTTGTGGAAAAATCTTCCGTTATTTCCATGTAAGAGATACGCTAAAAGATTAACCGACTTTCAGTATCGATTTTCAAAAGACTACTATTAGGCCTAGATATGTCTCTAAAGAATCATGCACAAATATTATTAATCAAACTGTTAAGTTCATTAACAACGCACATACTCTGGGATTTCCCGATTATAGAAATTTTACCAAACTAGGTGTAACTTCAGTGCATAATAATACAATTAATGCATGTTTTCGTAGTTACCACTATGCATTTATGACAAGTATAACAATATTTTAAAACCTGTAAAATAAACCCACCAAATTATGTTATTGGTTACTGCGTTATCAGTGTTCTATATTATTTAAAATGTAACTTCCGGCGTAAACAGAAAGGTAGTTTTCGATGAGGTGTTTGAATGTGTTTCTCAGTTTGCTTGTATGAAGTAGCTATGTGAAAAGTAAGAGATGGGTTGGTAGCTTAAATAACCAAGGTTTCTGTTTCAGATGTGTAGTCGAAAAGCACAGACTTTGATTCACTGCGAGCTTAATACAATAAGTAAGTTTTTAAAAGCCCATTAGTTTAGATATGATTCGATTAGTTGTGTAGATCTTACATAGAAAGTTTTACATTTTACACAATTCAAAGCTTACCGTAACTTACAGACTTGCCAGGAAAAAGTTTCGCATTGTTAAAAGTGGTCAGAAGTTTTTACGTTATAGCCTACGTACAGTCGTTGCGGTAAATGCAGTTAAGTTAATGCAGGCCTGTCCATTTTTCCCTCTCTCTCTTGTGTGTAATCGCTGTAATCGCCGAGGTTCGTGTCCATTGACTGTGTCAGGTTTCTGTAGCCTGCTATAACAGATATTTAGACCAGTGGCGTCACTAGGGTCGGTGTCATTCAGTATGGTAACAAAGGGTGTCACCACATCCCCCTCCACTCTGAAAATGTAGCAGTTTCGGTTAGGTGTCACCCCTCAACCATACTAATTTCTTATTTTAACTGGATAAAACATTGTTTTGACAGTAAAGTTTACGATATTTTGATTTTGTGCCCCCCCCCCCCCCGTAAAATGGTGTAACCTGGTGCAGACCCACTCCCCGGCATCCCCCACCCCGCCTTGTGACGCTGCTACTTCAGATACAGCTTGACCCGTCGCTTCGATAGGATCTGATCCCTAAATGATAAGGACACAACATAGAAAATAATTAATTATCAAATTTTATAACGTTTTAAAGTCATTTTCAAAATCAAGGATAATCCATCATGGAAAGAAATATCAACAAACTTCTTAGTCACCCTTAGCAACCTTACAGTTATTCGGTCAATAAAGATGAGGCATAACTTTATGCCATTCAGATTTTCATAAAGTGGAATGTCAACACATTAGTAATTTAAATACTTATGTAGTTAACTGATTCTTACTCAAGTAATAAAGCTATGACATTCTCCTGCTTTAAATCATACCTGATCCATAAATTACTTTTAAAGTCTGGTACGTCTAATTATATTAGTCTATAGTTAAAGTTATTTTTTTTAGAAATACCCTGAAATAAAACGAAATCCTTCAATAGCAACAACAAGATAAAATGTATTTAAAATCAAGCCGTAAAAACATTTTTTAAATGTACCCCATTGAGGTTAGTAAATTCTGACGAATGTAAAAAAGAAAACTCAACTAAAGATGAATAATAACTAAACTGGTCCTACTTGCTAAGAAAAATACGCCACAATCTTTAGCGCGTGATCTTACAGTCACAGCTAGAACGAGATTTAATAGGCTACTACTTGACAAGGCGGTATTAACTTGACTGTTCACGATCACTGAGGTGAATCAGGACGCAGCGTTAGCCGACCGCGACCGGCAGGCGCAAAAGGCAGGCGTGTGTGTGACAGTTCAGTGGCTTCATACTTTAAGATTAGTGTTGACGAACGTTACCTAAAATTAAAACAACTGTAGAATGTTATACGATATGGAAACAGGTAATTTATTTAAGTGACTCTAAACTTGTATTTGTTTTTGCGCGACAAGCTAGCACGTTTTCAGTTCAGTTTTTAGCTAAATAAACTAATTAGGCCTAATACATACTTTTAGATCTATTAAAAAATTAAAATTAAAGTTAATATTAATTTTTATAGAAACTACTGATGTTTTAAAGTTTGAATGATGGACTTTCTTTATTGTTAAATGATCAAGTATTGTATTAAAAATGGCGAATGTTTTATATAATAATGTAATCTATGGTTTGCCCGATGTTCGGGTTTTCATTACTTTACAATTTCGGGTTTTCCCGGGTTTTCCCGGGTGTTCCCAGATGTTCCCGTAATACCGATTTCGAAATAGTTTGATGATTTTTCTCTGTTTTTATTTTTAGAGGGTAAGTAAAACAAACAAATGACAAACAGTAGTCTTAATGGACTATGATACTTGGTTTGAATTTATATTAGGCATTGCGTAAAGCAATTTAATTATTAATTGCAAGCCTTAGGCTTATATAAAATAATTTACTACATCTATAAGACTAAAGAGCTATGTCCTTTTCGTCTAACCCTTTGAACTTTGCATTACCAAATGAAAACTCAACCTAATGAATAAATTAAATAAAAACTGCATACGTCTTCATTTAAATTCATGAAGCTGTTGTGTATACACCATTTTAAAAACACATGAAACTTCCATATATTTGTCATATGTAGTTAAATATCTCTTTTATTTGTTTGTTGTAAATCATAAAGTAATGCTTACAAATAATGGTAATGCTTGACTTTATAATACGCCAGTTGTGTTAGCTTTCAGGAATTTCCTAGAATTGATGAATGATCATAACGGAAAAGTTGGTAAATTGTTCATGCTTACATAATTTGTCAAATCCTGCTCTTTAGTTCTGAACGCTTTAGATATTTATTTCTATTTAGCAAAGTGGACCAACATACTTTTCGTTACGTAGGTTTATATGTTTTTATTAGCCTTAAACTATTGTATGAAGCATTTTAACATATTTTACCGCCAATAACATCTTATTTTAAGTCGTTTATTTCTATTTGTATTCAGACTAATAAATATTTACAATTTTTTTTTACTGTCTAAGAAAACTGTACATGCAGCTGTAGCCAGGAAGAAAAATGAACATATTTTATCAGGTGAGTCAATGATTTATTTATTTTCACATTTTGGCTGTGTTTAATGGTTCTATATTGAAGTAAAGTAAGATTATATATATACAATGGCGTAGCGAGGTCGGGTGTCACCCGGTGCGGCACTTAATGGTGTAGCCCCCCCAGAGGCGTTCCCGGGGACAAACTTTCAATTTTCGATTTGCACCCCCCCCCTCAAACTTTCGATTTGCATCCCCCCCCCCCCACTCAAACTTTTCTCTATATATTTTGCTTTTTTTGCCTTGGTGTCAACCCCCTAAATGATGTCACCCGGTGCGGTCCGCACCCCCCGCCCCCCTTCGCTACGCCACTATATATATATATATATATATATATATATATATATATATATATATATATATATATATATATATATATATATATATATATATGTGTGTGTGTGTGTGTGTGTTATACGTATTTACACACAGACAAAACAGGACATGACCAGGACAAGATAGCATCGGATAGGATAGGATATGACAGACAGACAGACCGGGACGGTACGATACGGTACGGGACAGGACAGACACAAAGACGAACACACACACACACACATACTCACAAGTTATATGCAGAGAGAGAGACAATAGTAGGAGAGACATGAAATAAATGTGCAGTAATTAATTTTTTATCAGGTTATTCCACAATCAAATCATGGACAACAGTTTTGTTGAGCGAGTACTGGGATTAGAAGGGGAACAGATTAACGCCATCTTTAATACTTTCTTCAAGGAGATCTCCGCCTTGACCAGTGTGATGGAGTATCCTTACATTTTTCTTATCTATTGTGTCTGGACCCTCCGTGAGGCAGGGAGTAATGTCAACACCGAGAGCCTGATGGACTGCGCAGAGAAGCTGCTCAGTGATGTAGGCGAGAGGTGTTTGGGCTTACTTCTGCAATCGGATGTAGAGAATGGTTTAAAAATGAAAGCGAGAAATTTTCAAACTCGGGAGGTAACTCTAAGTAACGAGGCGAGAGTGAGTGATAATGTTTCAAGTGTTTCTGATAAACAAACGTCAGCGTCGAGTAGGGAGGATGGCCAGAAGGGAAGTAGTAGAGCTGTGGCTGGTCAACATGGAAGAGATGAGGTTGATGGATTTCTGACGTCAGGGGATGTAGATTTTACTGCGTTGAGTGGTGCAGCGTTAGATTACAGCGAGATATCCGCTCAGGCGAGTGGGGACGATACAACAACAGAACATACAGGAGCCTGGGCTTTAGCAAGTGTTGGAAGTTCGTTAGCGACTGTGAACACTTCAGTAGACCAAGATACAAGGATAACGAGGAGAGATAGAAATAATTTTTCTCGAGTTGAGGAACACCTCATGGCCGTGAAGAATGAAAATACAATTCTGGAAGGAGAGAGGAAGTGCTTGCAGTGTAGAAGGAGTCCCCGGGGGGTGACGTTCTTGCCCTGTGGTCACTTCACCACGTGCAGGGAATGTTCTGTCCCCATGTATGTCTGCTCGTTGTGTAACAAAAATATTTTAGCGACCGTTGATACGTATTTAAGTTGAAGAATAAAAGCATAAAGCAAAGAAAGAAAAACATAATTTGGTTTTAAATTGTGTAACAATTCAGAATTGATTGATCAGAGGTAAAAGACGAGATTAAATATTGAAGGGCAGCAGCAAAGGTAGAAGAGAGAAGCAGGTGTAAAAACAGGACTTGACTTTCCTGATAAAGAAAATATAATATGATACTATACTATATTATATCTATATAATATTAGTGGGCAAATCCTGTTGTAAAAATTCTCAAAAAAGTTTGGTGAGAAGATGATTGTAGATAGCTTTTTGAAGATAATATTTCTATTTTATTGTCTTAACTACACGTAATATTCTGCTATACTTGTGTTGATATTTTCAGAATCGTATTTTATGTTTTTTTTACACATTTTTAAGTCAATTGGCTCAATAAAAATACACAAGCAGTAGGGTTAAAATTGTGTGAAAAAACAAAGTTTAAAGCTTAAATAAACCTAAACACATTTATAGGTAACAAGTCTTTTGTCTCTATTTGTTCCTTTCCGATATTCTTTTGAGATATGCTGAATTTAAAGAATTATATCCTTCCTCTTGATATATTACTATTAATTAGATCAGTGATAATTGTGATGTGAGAAATGCTATATTTACCATCCTTTTTACATTAGCATTATACCTCAGTGAGAGAGCATTTTGTGGTATTACGATTCAGCTTCAATTTCGTAGTCCACCGTCATTGCACGTAGAAAAAAGGGTTCAAATGCAGAAATCTATGATACAAGTATAGAATGTGACTACGAAGTAATTGACTTTGTACAAGTAAAATGCAACAATACATTTCATTTTGAGTGTGTACATTTTATTTTTACGCCAGGCGCTGTCAGAATATTTCAGTGATACAATTATTATTTTTTTCATACATGACATGCGAATCCCCAGCCTTCCTTAATTTCCCTAATGTGAGTCAGGTACCCATAAGAGCTCGATGGACTCAGGGAAGTTCTAGAGACACGAATCCGACCCAGATTCGAACTCGAGATCTTCACTCTCGCAGCTGTAGTATTTAGTAAAAATTATTTCTCTAAAATATCTACAATAATAGGAATAGATAAAAAATACAAATATGCCTATATAAATAAATAAATATATATATATATATATATATATATATATATATATATATATATATATATATATATATGTATATATATATATACATACATATATATATATATATATATATATATATATATATATATATATATATATATATATATATATATATATATATATATATATATACAAATATATATCGGGAATACTAAACATTACAAACGAATAATTAATGAAAGAGCAGTCAGCCTTTTAAAATACCGACGTAGCTGTCAAGTAAATAAATAAAAAAAGCAATGAAACAGTTGTTGCCCTATATAGACTATACTTATGCTTTACGTAACTTGTTAGCGAGCTTTGAAGAAGTTGTTTTAGCTCTTGATCAAAACCTTTAAGCAAAGTTTGAATTCTTATTTATGTCATGCGCTTTAGTCTTCGATCTAGTTGTAGTTAGGGTTACATTAGTAGTAGTAAGACGAAAATAATATAGTATGCTTTTAGCCAGATAGGCTTATGTCTACATTTTTACTTTCTCGTCTACTGAGTACAGAAGCAGTTGAAAATACGAAATCTATTGTCTGTTCTGTCTATCCGTCTGTCTGTCTGTCTATGCATTAACACCATAACTTGAGTATCGTTTCAGCTGAGTTGATGAAATTTAATATACAAATATTATATCAAATTTGTAGTTTTGTATTGACTTTTCAGCGATTTCCGGTAAACGGAAGTGGCACATTTTCGGCTTTTCAAAAGTACGATTTTAGGTAGACGAAATTTCATGTATAAGTAAAAATATTTTATCTACTGATTTCTTTCAAATAATGTGTGCTTTCCGACGACCGGAAGTAGCACTTTACGCTACTTCCGATTTCTCAAAACAAACCATAAGAATGTAACTTTTTAGCGCAATTTCCATACGGACAATTGCGATTATTAACTCGTCAAGGAGTGTGTCCTCAGCTTTAAGTCGTATCTCCTCCTCAACGAAGCAATATCGAGGACTAGTTCCAAAAGCAAATATGTTAAGTAAGTTCCGAGGATGATTGTGGGCCCAAAAAAATTCCCGGAATTCCTTCCTGGATTTCCCGGAAAAGCCAAAAAACCTCGAAAATGCAGTTTTTTGCCCATATCTCGGCAACCAGACCACTTAGCGACTTGAAACATTTACCAATCGATTCCTGCCATAATTTAGAACAATATTGCCGAAGAAAGTTTTCAAAAATATCCTTTCGTTTGGTCACAATTTTTTTTTAATTGCATAAACACCTACAAACCGATCGTTCTCCTAGCTTGAACGCACCCCAGCATTATATCTATTTTTAGATAACATAAGGAAATTGCGCTTAAATTGTCACTAGACTTTTTATTAACTTGTTTTCTCTATCTTTTGTATCTTCCGTCATGAGCAGAAACTTGACACCAAAACTTCGAACGCTTCTACCAGAACGATTTATTTCAAACTTTGTATGTAGGTCGCGCCTCGATGACAAGTATTGTGACAATAAGTTATATCATTGTCTAGCTTTTTAAAAAATAATTATGTTTTTCTTTATAAAGTACTAATTTTCCTGACTATTGTTTACATTCAATTGGTGCGGAATTATTTTTTTCTACGCGATTCTATTCAATTAAAAAAAAACGTAAATGTTTAAAATAAAGCGGGAGTGATCTCCACTAATCTTTCTCGTATATTCTTTTAAAAAAGTAAGGCGGAAGGCACTTTCAGTGCAATCGTGTAATAAAAATGTTTTTACAAGCTTTTATTTAACATGCTTCCTCTGTGTGTGTTACTATCTGTCTGTCGGCATGGATCGAAACTGCCAAGCGAAATTTCGATCACTTCTAACTGACCGATTCGTTTCAATTATTTGAATAGTAGTGTATTGTTATGTATTTTTTAAAAATCGTTTATTTTCTCCTTTTTAGCGCACAATTATACAAAAGCTTGTTATTAGAACGTTTTTCATGCATTTTAAATACGTAATACTTTAAGAAAAAATACAATTGAGTAGAAAAAAATAATTGCGCACCAAAATGAATGTAAACATTGCATGCATGATTGAGAGAAATATTGGTGCTTTAAAACATCTAATTAAGTAACATTTTATGTCACAGTGTATTGTCGTTGAGTCTTTACCTACTTGAAAAGTTTGAAGTGATATTTATTGAGAAATGGGAAACAGCATAAAGTACTACTTTCGGTCTCATAATAACACTCATAATTTAACAGAGCCAACATAATGAGACCTTACAGCTATGTGGTCGTCCATATATGACGTCAAGCTCGTAGGGGGGGGGGGGTCCGTAGTTTTGTGACGGTGTGTGATGAGGGGGAGGGGAGGGGTTCATATAGTGTGACGTCACTTTTTTTGCATTATAAAAAAGCAATGTTAGAAAACGAGTTTAAGCCGTTATTTCGCGTTTAAAAAACGGTTTTGATAAATTGTGATAGGAATTGATTAAAACACTCTATTTTGACAGAGTTCAGACAAGATTTTAGAAAAATATCGATGTTTTAAGAAAAATTCAATAACAATTTTGAGGGGGGGGGTTGTAGGCTGAGGTGTGACGTAATATTAGGGGGGGTGTTGGCTTTTTGTAACGACGTGTGACGGAGGGGAGGGAGGAGGTAAACATCGTCAAAAATAGCGTGACGTCATTTATGGATGACCCCTATGCATACAATTTTGTTAGCCTTAGTGAAACTACACTTACGTTATCGCTTTTTTTTTAGAAACCGGAAATATAGTAAAGTACAACTTCCGTTTATTGGAGGTCACTCAAAATTAAAAATAATCTAAGTATAAGATTTTACACTTGTAAATGTAATTTCGTTTACCTGACTGAAACAGCACTCAAGTTAAAGTGTTTACATGTATTAAATTGTATGTACAGTATTTTCTCAACTTTTGAAATATTTCCGGTAACCGGATGCGATACCTTACTCAATTTCCGTGTAAACACTTTAACTTTAGTTTCACTAAGGTTAACAAAATTGTAAATGTAGCGCCGTACATAGACTGTATTTTCCTAATAAGTATTCATTTGAAATAAAAGCTGGTTGACTATAAAAAACTATATTTAAAAAAAAAATTAAAATGTTTCTATAGTTACAAGTCAGGTTTTTAGTGTTTATTTTAATTTTAAAGTCGAATACAGCTGCATTGTTTACTAATTATTAATTATTTCATCACTGTTTTCGGTAACTCATGAATAAAGTTTCAGAAAGATTTCAGAAGATAAAATAAGAAGGTTTAGTGTTACGATACGTTACAGTTGGATTATTTTATTGATATGGTAAAGGATAGTTTAAATGGGTACGACATAAGTTTACATATACACTGTGTAAGTGCTATTAAATTTCGAAATATAACATTTAGTTATAAGTATATTTCACTTTAAAAAATAAAACTTTAGAGTGGGCAGAGATTTTTCTCCTGTTTCCGCTAAGTTGTTTTGATTCTAAACATCTGTAATCTCTACTGTAGACCTCGAGACAATGATTATAGCTGGGACCACGTTTTAAAGGCGTCAGCGTTCAACTTTCATATCAATGATATCAATAATCAGTAATCAACTCAAATGTTTCACATACATTTTATTACAACGATATCGGTAGTATACATTTGATACATTGAAATCACAAGCCAAACAGTTAGAAGACTAGTTAAACGGGGCTTATAGCTTTAGAATGTTGATTTGTCAAATTGTGTTGGCTGCTGATGTGAACAAATATGGCTTCTATGTATTTTAATCTATGTATTGTAAGTTTTTGTTCTAAAATCTCAGGGTTTCTTTCAGGCGTTTGTTTCCCGAGAGATCTTGTAACCAGAGGGAGAGGGGGAAGGCAATGGCTAAAGGTTGTATTTTCTATATAATTTATAGAATTTTTCTAGTTCATTCGGGAGGAGGACGGTGGAATTACTCCGGACAAAGGCCTGAAAGAAACTCTGCGATTATTTGTTATAGGGTTTTAAAGCACGAGCTGAGTGTATAGACCGAACCACTTATTAAAATGTGTAGACTATAATCATGCTAATAAAATGTGTATTTGACTTTGAAATATGTTGAGTCCATATTAATGTATAGCACGGAACGGGTTCAAATAAGTGGAGCGACCCTGAGTCCACCCAGCTCTGATGGGTACCTAACTTACCTTATGGAAACAAAAAGCTGGACACAGTGCTGACCATGCTATCGCTTCATATGCCGAGGTTTCTGAGGCAGATGAACTCTACTTCATCTGTCCCTAGTGTCTTGGGAAATGATGATGATGCTGATTGATGTATAGTTGACTTTAGCAAATACAACAACAGAATCAGGCAAACTATTTGTTTCTATAATGTTTTCAATAGTGTCAAAAGTTTATGTGATATACAAGTTTAGCAAGAAACAGGTTTATATTGCTGATTATCAGGTGCATTTTAACCAGAATTGTATAAAGAATTTACAATGGTTTTTGTCACTATACGTTACTGTAACATTCAGACATAAAGTCTATAGTTTACAAAGATCAGACTTTACGTGCCAAGGTTAATTTTTTTTATCGCCTTATCCATATAGTTAGAGATTTCTTTGCATTACGTGTCTTGTAAGTTTTAGTTTTTCCGGTTTTATCTTAGTAAAGTATGTATGTAGACACTAAGGTAGCAGCGAGGTGGTGGGGTGGGGGTAAGAACAAAATATGGAATATCACTACCACATAAGAAAAATATGAGTTTTACACTTATTGTAATGTTGACAGACACTTATTGTGACGTTTGTCTACTGTACCAGCCCGTGCGTCATCTAGATCCGTATACGTTCTAACAGGCGCTTGTCACGGCAAGTCACTGACCTATCCTGTGCTAGACAACACTTGTGATTGTGAGCCTTTGGTCAGTTTTACACTAATATCTTGTATTAATTATACTTTTAAAAATTTCGACCTATGAAAATGGTTGCTAGTTAGTCAAGAAATACAAAAGACGGTAAAAAGTATTAATAGGGCTGGTAAGTAGGTCACCAATCAGTTCTATGGCTCTTGCAGGTTTTATTGAGCCGTAGAACTGGTTGGTGACCTACTTACCAGCCCTATTACCGTGATAATATAATAATTAGATGGATTGGACACACCTTGCACAAATCAACAAACAACATCACCAGATAGGCATAATTTATTTAAAATCCATTATGAAAGAAGAAAGTGGGTAGGTCAAAACAAATTTGGTAAGGATCAGTAGTCAGTGAGGGATTGGCGTGGTCGAGTAAAGCTATGGTTGCTAAACCGAAAAGTCTCCAGTTTGAACCCTCGGGCAGATGAGGCTCGTTAGCTGGGGACAGACACTTTATACACATTGACGGCTGCATAAGTGAGAATCTGTCATACAGTGTTTCTTCCAGACTTTTTTCTCCGGGGGGGGGGGGCACTTGAAATTTTCGGGGGGGGGGGGCGGTAGACTTTCTTCGGGGGGGCGGACACTGTTAAAAGTATATATTTTCTATATAAATTAGATAAATTTCGTTTCGTTCGGGGGGGGGGGGGAGGCGCCCCCCCGAAGAGATTCCTGGAAGAAACTCTGCTGTCATGTATCTAATCGTGTGTAAAACAAATACAGTGGGCAAGAGTTTGAAAGCATACAACACATTTTCTTCTTTTAAAAAATGGTGTAATAATAAAACTACTTTGTTTGAACTAGATAGGGGTGTTATCTTTTATCATGCAGCTTTTTCATTGGTTACGGGATGGTGGCAGGTGGTAGCAGACGTACGCGTTGTTTGCTATGTATTTTTTTTTACTACGTGGGGGGGGGGGGGGAGCATGGGGCGTGTGGTGGGTCAATGACGTCAATCTGTTGTTTAATGTTAAGTAACAAAGTTCCCTTACAAATCTGAAGGTCTATGGGGAGGGTGAAGTAGAGTTTACTTGTTTCTGTGGACTCGGCATATGAAGCAGTCTATGAATATAGGCATTAATGGTTTTCTAAAGATATCGTTATAATAACAATACGTCTGCAAGACGTCACTACTTAAATATGTTGGCACAAAACTAATTTCTCTAACTTGCTGAAGATTAAAACGTGTTTTAAAAGCAATAATTAAAATTTACTCCTCACCAGCTCTGTAAATATAGGAAGAAGATTGTATTTTGGAGAGAGATGGGGGGGGGGGGAGTCATACACGTCAACTTTCTAAAGAACTATCTGACTTGTGTGACATTATATGATAATGAAAAGTGAGGAACAAATTAAATACCTAAAAGTAACTTAAAATTGTCAAAATAGGACGTTACACGTTCTGACTTCCCTCTCCACCCCCAACTCTTCCACCCCCCCCCCCACTCTCTTCTTCTCCCCCCCCCCCCGTTCATCCGTTTCTCCTCGTCACAGTGTTTAATTAGTGCCTGAAACCCCAATCCATCCAATGAGGTTTGTATTATAGTATAAATTACCAATATTTATCGTGAGTGTGTATTTGAGTGGGGGGTGGCACTTTTTAACGTGTATACTTGGTAATTCGATACAGTTAACTGGCTTACGCTGGCGAAGTATCGTTTAGTTTTAAAACGTTTTATTTAAATTGACTGAATCAAGATAACATCTGTTTATTTTGCTGAGTAGCCTTTTAACCACATACACACACTTCACATTTAATCCACACAGAAGATATTTAACATTAAGGGATTGTACTCTAGGAAGTAAAATGGATTGTTCGTGAATATTGGTTTCCCTTTGATTGTGATAAAATAAAATTTCAGAGAGGAAAACGACATTGTTAACTTGGTCTTTTGATTAAATAAATAGCAGTTTTATATATCGATACCTGAGTATCAAAAAATGTTTCACTGTAATATGTATTCGTTTTCTTAGAGATATTATCATCCATTTTCTTTTCTAAACATATTCAGTTTCCAGGCCTCGAAATAGTTTAAAAAATGAGACTACATTACTAAAACAAGAAATTGATATGAAGTGAACATTTCGTGCAGTTTAATTTAGGTTTAAAAAAATTATAGACATTTGTGTTGATTTGAGTATTAGTCTCATAATTATCAGCTTTGTTAGCATGTTAGCAAGATTTGTGCTCACTAATTACCGGTGGCTAATGAAGAATGTCCCTTGTGTGATCGAAAACCAGTGGCGCAACAACCGTGCAACAACCGTGCAACAACCGTGCAACAACCGTGCAACAATCATGCAACAACCATGCAACAACCGTGCAACAATCATGCAACAACCATGCAACAATCATGCAACAACCGTGCAACAACCGTGCAGCAACCGTGCAACAACCGTGCAACAACCGTGCAACAACCGTGCAACAATCATGCAACAACCATGCAACAATCGTGCAACAACCGTGCAACAACCGTGCAACAATCATGCAACAACCATGCAACAACCGTGCAACAATCATGCAACAACCATGCAACAACCATGCAACAATCATGCAACAACCGTGCAACAACCGTGCAGCAACCGTGCAACAACCGTGCAACAACCGTGCAACAACCGTGCAACAATCATGCAACAACCATGCAACAACCATGCAACAATCATGCAACAACCGTGCAATAACCGTGCAACAATCATGCAACAACCATGCAACAACCGTGCAACAACCGTGCAACAATCATGCAACAACCGTGCAACAACCGTGCAACAATCATGCAACAACCGTGCAACAACCGTGCAACAACCGTGCAACAACCGTGCAACAACCGTGCAACAACCGTGCAACAATCATGCAACAACCGTGCAACAACCGTGCAACAATCATGCAACAACCGTGCAACAACCGTGCAACAACCGTGCAACAACCGTGCAACAACCGTGCAACAACCGTGCAACAATCATGCAACAACCATGCAACAACCATGCAACAATCATGCAACAACCGTGCAATAACCGTGCAACAACCATGCAACAATCATGCAACAACCGTGCAATAACCGTGCAACAACCGTGCAACAACCGTGCAACAACCGTGCAACAACCGTGCAACAACCGTGCAACCAAAATGAACAATGTTTATGGACCCTCAAGCTCCAGACCTTGAACTTTTAAAGTTAATAAATCCGGAGACTCCATTTTCACTTTCTCCTATACGAAGTACAGATGAAGTATTGTAATTGTGCAAAAATTTCCAAGTCGTAATTTTTACAAAATTGACGTTTTATACCTCTCCCCCCCCCCCCCGCCCCCCCCCCTCCCCCCGCCCCCACCCCCTGAGTCGGAAATACTTAGTTTAGTATTTTGTCTGTATTTCTCTGTGTCTGTGTGTGTCTGTGTGTGTCTGTCTGTCTGACTATGTGTGAACACGATAACTTGAAGACCTACACAAGTAGTATTGTTGACATGACGTACAGATGCAATAGAAAAGCGTAGAACCCGTATAAAAATAAAAATAAATGACATTTACCGAGCAAAGCATGGAGAATACCATTATCTGCTGGCCTTACGCTATTATTATCAATGAACTAGAGTAGCAACCAGACTATCTGGAGATAAAATACCTCCAAGAAAGTGCCAATATAGATAATGAGCAGTAAACTTCCTTTATGTAAAATGGCGTTTCGCCAAACGGCATTTAGTAAATGTTTCAGTATCAGATCGACAAGAAAAAAAATATTCCAAAAAAAAATGTAAATAGATAGGAAGATATTACTTTTTTATTTGTCCTTAATAACGTCCCCTATAAAAGGTGTAATTTTTCAATACCGTAAATTTGGACAATTATGAGATTAAATACTTAAACGAAAAATTGAAAAATAACAAAGGGCTTATACTCCAAAATCAGCTCTTGATATTTTATATCAATTAGCTTCCCTTGGACCGTATTAAAAAAAACAATCATGCTTTAATACAAATAATACAAATGTATTCAGGTTTTATAAGCTCGTAGGCCAGTACTAAAATATTAATTTCTTTAATGAAATAAGTAGCACTTGGGTTTAATATCACCGAGGGTGAAATAAGAATCCCCAAACCTGTCTTTCCACTTAATTCATTGTTGATATTTTTAGAACTTTTTAGCCTCTACCCATTTTCAGTTTCAGTTTACATTATACCACACAAATCTAAATAAAAATAGTTGTAGTAATTTCAAAATCCAATCGACTCCATTTCCTAACCTGTCTTTCCACCTCATTCATTGTTGATATTTCTAGAAGTTTTCTGCGTCTAGCCATTTTCAGTTTCAGTTTACAAAAAAAAAAAAATCTAAATTTTTTTTTTTTTTTTTTTTTGTAATTTCAAACTCGAATGTTTGCCAATCCGGTTATATTTCTTTTTCTTGTGACTATAAGTTTTAGCTTGAGTCTAAATCAAATACTTTTTTTAAAACAAAAAACTTTTTGTCATTAAAGTTCAATGGGAATAACCGATATTACCCATTATTTATGAATCTAAGGGCAGGATTGCATCACAATTTAATTATTTTGAAAAATCCAATTTTATTTAAAAATCGAATACTTACAACTCGATTGTACATGTTTGTTTTAATTTTGCTTAGTGATTATTTCTTTAATTAATCAAAACTCGTCTAACAAGATGCGTCCAAAGAGTCAAATTGTTGCTGTGTCCTCTCTCATGTTCTGTCTAGAGGAGCAAGAATCTCTGTTGGTGCCGCTGCTTCAGTTCATCAAAAATGTCAGGAATTACTTTTTTCTGATTTAACTATTTCGCATAAGTTATTGTTTGTTTGTTTTAAAATATGAATAGCAATTAATTACTTTTAATTTTTTGTGATGTGAGGTTGTAGAGTTTGAAATATGTAACCCAAATATATGTAAATGAGATGAATTTATGAAAAGTACGGTGCAGCAGTAAAAAAAAATGTCAGTATAATAGTAAAAAATTTTAAATGTATATTTTGTAAGAAATGTGTATCTATTAAAAATGTTTATACAAAAAATGTGTATATGAAAAATAATGTTTATCTATACAAAAATTGTTTCCACGTTTCACCAGGCACTAGACGAAGGAAGATCTTGGTTAGAAGAGAAAAACAAAGAAGATTCAAATTTCTGTGATATTTGCCAGCTACTTGATAACGCATCTACAACTGTTTTAACCAAATGTTCGGAAATTATTAGTAAGTAATGGTAACCGTTGTTTGCTGACATATATTTGGACCTTTCATATAGAGATTATTTCTACGTAATTAAAAAAATACGAATCTTTAAAACACATATATAAAGAGTTATATCGTACACAGTTACTCATATATATATATATATATATATATATATATATATATATATATATATATATATATATATATATATATATATGTGTGTGTGTGTATAATATATATATATATATATATATATATATATATATATATATATATATATATATATATATATATATATATATATATATTTATATTTATATATGTATTTATATATATGATATTTAATACTAATACACGAATAAATAAATAAATTGCATACTAATACATGCGTGTGCAATATTTTGATATTTAAAAATAAAATATTAAATATAACGTCACTTGTTGTTTAATGCAGAATATGATTTGATGTATTCACTCACTACGGTGTGCACAATATGTTTGCAGATAGAGATGCAGACAGAGAGGTCCTATCGCTGACTGAAAGCCCAGACAATCTTTCCTCTGAACCTCGCCTCTCTAGAGATAAATCTTCAGAAATTTTAGCAAGGCTAGAAAATCTGGAAACTCTCAAGCAAGACGTAGGAAAACTGGCAGGTATTCATTAGTAAACTTTAAATACAAATGATAACATACACTATATCATTTTAAACATTGTATTTTGTTATGTTATATCGCTTGCATAAAAAAATATCTGTTTATATTTATACTCTGGATAAAAGTGCAAATATTGATAATTGAAAAATGATTATCGTTGCATTAACAAAACATAGGTAGGTTAATTTATAGGAGAGATCATGCCTGCTTCAATATAATTAGATGATAAAAATGTTACATTAGGGTATTGCTAAATAAAAGTTTTAAATAAATTCGTGGTGAGATATACTTGTTTAATCAGTATTTCTGTATTTTTTAGGTCAACAAGATAATTTTCAGCAAACATTAGAAAAGTTCGAAAAATCTCTTTCTTCCTTGAAAAAGACAAACAAGCGCATGTCTAGCAAACTAACTAGAGTTGAGGAAAAGTTAAACAAATGCGAAGAGAAAGAGCAAGAAGCGGAGGAATATCAAAACACAATGGAAGAAAAATTAAATAAATTAGAAAAAAATCAAAACGACATCGAGGAACAACAAAGTGATATGGAGGAGAAGTTTAAAGACGTAATCTGCAGCCAAAAGGAGATCGATAAAAAAGCTACTGTTCTGGAACAATCGCTGATCGAAAGTGAGAAAAAAGTTGAAAATTGTTGCCAAGAAATTAACGCACAGAAGTCTAAACATGAAGACGACACATCCAAAATAGAAGATTTTAGAAGGGAGCTAACCGAGATAAACACAGACATCCAGACACAAGTCAAGTCACTGTCCAACAGAGTCCAGTTGCTGGAAGATGCCTTACGAGATTTGTCAGACCAACAAACCAGACAAGATGTGGCTGGAGCGGTAGAGCGGTTGACGCGCAGTGTAGATGAGCGGTTCGCCAAGAGCCGGGAGTCGTTAGACAGCTTGAGTCGGAGAATCTCAGACAACGAGTTTAGACAGACACTTAAATCTAGCAGTCTGGACGATAAGGTTTGTTTTGTGGGTGAAGACATGTACAAATTACATTTATAAAAACGTTTTCAGATTAAAAAAATAGTAATTCGCTTTGATGTATAATTTAAGTATCTTGTTACACTTAAACGTTAAATACACAACCTTTGATTTATTATTCCTTCTAAATCATTATCATGAGCAACGTTTTTCAACCTCCACCACAGCCTATATAAATAGTTGTACATTTTTGTTCTATAAAAATGACAACATTGCTACCATGATTTCATTCACTGCACAAAATGTACTTCTTATCTACATAATCTGTTTTAACTTCTTTTTCTATTTTAGGTTAGCGATTTAGGTAAAAACAAAGCAATCAGAGGTAAGTTAGCATAATGAAAATAAAACATGTTGAGAACACTTTATTCTAATGATTGGTACATTAATGTATGTTTAAGGTATGATATGCAAATGTTCATATGTAAAAAAAACATGAATTATTTTTTCAGATTTTACCTACAAATCAAAGAGCCTTGGGGTTTATCCAGGCTTTGGACATGGGACTCCATCTAAAAACAAAGAGAACAATGATTAATGGTAGTGGTATCATGGGAAACAAAGGTTACCGTTTCAACAATGTAATGAGGGAGTTACTAGCCCTGACGGTGGTTTCTTTCTGGTGAATGTCAACCCGGTACAGTAGGGACGAGGAGGTTTTTATGTACAGCAGGTATTTGTGTACTGGAAGTATTTGTGTACAGCAGGTATTTGTGTACTGGAAGTATTTGTGTACAGCAGGTATTTGTGTACTGGAAGTATTTGTGTACAGCAGGTATTTGTGTACTGGAGGTATTTGTGTACTGGAGGTATTTGTGTACAGCAGGTATTTGTGTACTGGAGGTATTTGTGTACTGGAGGTATTTGTGTACTGGAGGTATGTGTGTAAAGGAGGTATTTGTGTACAGGAGGTATTTGTGTAAAGGAGGTATTTGTGAACCCGAGGTTTTTGTGTGCATGTGGTATTTGTGTAGAGGAGATATGTGTGTACCCGAGGTATTTGTGTGCATGTGGTATTTTTGTACAGTAAGTACATATGAAGTGTAGAGAGCCCGAACAGACAAACAGAATGTGGCTAGTGTGATCCAGGCTTCATGTTCAATCAGAGGCGTAGCGACCCTTCCCGGCGCCCGGGGACATACTTTCAATTTGGCGCCCCCCTCGGGAGCACATTTTAGATTTGCACCCCCCCTCGAACTTTTCATTTGCAACCCCCCCTCAAACTTTCAATTTGGCGCCCCCCCCCTCCTAAGGTCGGCGCCCGGGGACATATGTCCCCCCCCCCGCCCCCCGCCCCCTCCCTCGCTACGCCTCTGTGTTTAATGACAATTGAACGAGTTTTTAAAAAAAAATGTTTCTCGTGTATCAGTGGGTTTTTTTATGTCACAAACTTGTCAAATGTTTCTCTTAAAGTAACATTATCAGGGAAAATAAAACATCTCAGTGTTTGCTAATAAAGCTAGATAACTGATGGTTTGTGTTTGTCTATCAACTATAAAATTGTCGACTTCAGTACAAATTTTGATTTATTGTTGCTGTTTTTTTGCATCTCACATAGAATTTTTTTTAAAAGTTAATAAAAAAATTTTAAAAAAAAACACATTCTATGGAAATGAATTAGCTAGCGGTCAAACTCTTTTGATAATTAGAAAAAGTCATTGATAAATAACTGTTTTTTGCGGAAATGTTCGTTATTATATTTTGTTTACAATTTATTAAAAACAACTGTATCTAACAATTTTAAAACAAAATTATGCCTTTATATTTAAAAAAAAAGAAATAATAGACTTCTATTAATTTTTTGACGTCATTCTGATGTTTTAATGTGTTGTTGTCAATAATTGTATAAAATGAGTGATCTTTATAGTTTTTGTATTTAATTAACGAAAAAATTATAATTTTAACATTTTCAATGTTTAAGGTATTTATTAAATGTATTCTATTTTGATGTAATTATTAAGTGTATTACATTTTTAAAAAGTATTTATGAAATTAAAGATCTAATGAAAATAGATTAAGTGGAAAATCCGTTTTTTCCTTCCGACTTCGTTAAATCTTGGCGGCCAGCCAGTAACAGCTGGTTACAGTAAACTCTGATTTATTTGTCTATGTAACTTAAACACGTAATTTTATTAATTATGCTACGCATTATATTTACAATTCTAAAGGCAAATATCCATAGTTTAAAACAATAAAATACGTATTTACTTAACATTTCCTCGTTAAACCCATATAGATCTACCTAGTTTTCCTATTCTCTTAAAATATTTTACACACTTTAACAGAATCTTTTTTTTAGAAATTGCTTAGTGACGTGTAATCAAATATTAACTCAAACATCGAGGTTTTATTATTTTTGGGTAAAGTAGAAACATCTTCAACTAGGATTTTTTTCTATAAATGCGAAAAAAAAATAATTCTATTTTTAAAGCTTAAAATTCGTTTTGATTTTGTATGTTGTCAAAATGTTCAATTGTTTAATGACTTTATTTTAAAATACTTATTTAGATTTGAAAATATGGAAATTTTTAACGTAAACAAAGCGAATAATATCAGATCTGACCGGTCGAGTAGAGCTCAGTTTTTGCTTTGACCTCGTCGTATGAAAAGACCTATTGGTCAACTCTATGCCCAGCCGCCAATATTTTTCCTGATCACAACCGGGTACATACCGGTGCTTTGTGGACTCAGGTCTCCATCACACACATGAACTCAGGCAATAGAACCGAACTCGATACTTCTGGGTTTGCAAACATTGGATTTGCCGCCGCTCTACCTTACCATCCGTTGACAGCGAGGGATTTAATGAATTAAGTCAAATTTTAGGCGTTGATTGATTTTTGCCAAATATACCTTTAGATTTGTAGCGAAATAATTTAACAGTCTTTTGAAAAAAATAAAAATAAAATTGTGTGAAGAACACCTTTTTGTTAAAATAGATTAGTAATGTTGACAAATAATTTAAAGCAGTATTTATAAGTAAAACCTAAGTTCGATTTCCAACACAATTTTCAAAAACCTTTTTTTTTTAAATATACATTTAATATTTAAATAAAACATCAAGATACAAAGAAATTATACATTTAATTAAAAATCTCAAAGGTAAAGAAACGCTTAGGAAAACATAACTGATATTTTTTAAAGGGTTACATGAATATGAGAAAGTAATTTATAGCAAGACATTTTTATACCTACAAACAAAATTCACAATAAAATCTATTTTTAAAAAAATATTTTCTTAGTTTAAAGAAGTCTGCATTTGAGTTTTCTTTTTGTTATTATTTGAGAAAAAAAATGAACATTAATGTTGTACTGTTGTATTCACCTGTAAAAATATGATTTCATTTTTTAATTATTAAGCGATTTTTAGTTTACAAATAGTACAATTAAAATATTAATTAGTTTATTATATTTTATCTGATTGAATATGTCTTTCACAAATTAAATGTTGTTTGCATCAATCACTCTGAGAATAACAAAAAATTAATCAACATTGGGAGACGTTTTATTTTTAATTTTTATTGATATTAATAGTTACGCTTGATATTGGTTTTAAAACGAAAGTAAGGTGAAATTTTATAAAAGAAACAATCTTTTAAAAAAAACTTTTAAACCTTAAGCTGGAATCTTAACGCCTATAAATACATACTTTAACTGTACACCTTATGTTATCATAAAAATGTCTAATTTACATCCAAAACGTGAAGTAAAATTAGACCAAACTGTAAACATAAATAAATTTATAAATAAAATAAGATAATCCTACATTTTCCATCAATATGTACTTAATGTTATTAATAAAAGGAAGCCGTAGCAAGTTTAAACCAAAAGTACAGTTGTGTTGCGTCATATCGTGACAGAAACACTGCCAGGTGACACACCAAAATACTTGACCAATTTGTGGGGGTGTTAAAGATGTGTAGACCTGGTGCAGCTGGATGTTGTAGCTGGTGCAGCTGTGTGGTGCAGCTGGTTAAAACAGCTGTTGCGGTTTTACGTGTCCACATCCTCGCATGCATTAAAATTTGACGATCGTGTTCAACTCAAGTATGTGTCCACGGTTGCTAGAATGTTCTTGTTACACAGATTACAGGCGTGGACGGGACCCGAGCAGCTCTTGCACGTGATGAAGTGACCACACGGGAGGAAGGTCACCCCCCGGGGGTTCTGACCACAATGGACACAGCGCATGTTTTTCTCCAGGAGATTGTTCTCGTTTTTAACCGCCATAAACCGCCTCTCGAGAGCAGCTAAACAGGTTTGAGCGTATGTGTCGTTTGAAGGTTTTAAGGAACTGTTAGAGTTAATGAAACCATTAGCGATTTCGTGTGATAAAGAATTTCTTGAGGTCGTACCCGAATCTGGTCTTGTGAAAGGAATTAGAAGTCCTGTTTGTTCAGGACTGTTAGTATTTGTAGAGTTGCCACTAGCTATATCAGTGTTCGTACAGTTGCCACATGCTATGTTAGTGTTTGTAGAGTTGCCACTAGCTATGTTCGTGTTCGTAGAGTTGCCACTTGCTATGTTATAGTTCGTAGAGTTACCACTAGCACTGTTGGTGTTCGTAGAGTTGCCACTAGCACTGTTGGTGTTCGTAGAGTTGCCACTAGCTATGTTCGTGTTCGTAGAGTTGCCACTTGCTATGTTATAGTTCGTAGAGTTACCACTAGCACTGTTGGTGTTCGTAGAGTTGCCACTAGCACTGTTGGTGTTCGTAGAGTTGCCACTAGCTATGTTATAGTTCGTAGAGTTACCACTAGCACTGTTGGTGTTCGTAGAGTTACCACTAGCACTGTTGGTGTTCGTAGAGTTGCCACTACCTATTTTCGTGTTCGTAGAGTTTCCACTAGCTATGTTCGTGTTCGTAGAGCTACCGCTCCCTACGTTGGTGCTAGAGTCACCAGTTTGACCCCGGGGGTCGGGCGGGTTGTTGTTGACCCCTGTGACTGCTGGTCTGTACTGGGCAGGTAATAGGCTCAACGTTCGGTCCCTGAGTTCTCTTTCCTCGTCTGAATGTTTGAGAGAATCCAAGCAGTCTGGCCCAGAAGATTCCTCAAAGTCTTCTGCTAAATTCATAACGCTTTTGACGTCGACCGTTTTATTCAGGTCCTTTAGGCAGACGATACAGTAGATGATGAGCATTACAGGGTAACCCAAACTTAGGTTCACAGAAGCCACAAGAGTTAAATAAGCAGCAAGCAGCTCCAACCTTTTGCTTCTGTCAACCTCCTTGACTTTTTGAACTAGAGGATCCGTTGGTCTTTGGCTTGGTATGTCTCCAACATCCATAGTGAAGCTTGATAACACTGAAATATTTCAACACATTCAAATATATTTTAACAAAGAAACATTTACATCTGGAATAATAAAGTTTTGTTTATGTAAGTATTAATTTAAATTGTGTTTTAAAGTAGCAAACATTATTTATCACTAATTTTTGTTTATAAATTACCTTTCTTTCTCATCGGAAATTGAGATAGTATCCGAAGTTGAGATAGAACCTAGTGTCTTTTCAAACTAGGCCTAGTATTTGTGTTCTGTTTTTTCTTAGCAGGGAAATCCGAACATATCGACAAACGGGAATTTCCAGTTTTACTAAATTACTTACGTGTTTGAAATCAGAGGAAATAACAAAAGTAAATTGTGTAAGCCCATTTCCTAAGACAGTCGATATTTATAAATTTATAACGTATATTTATATATTAGCAAAAAATAGACTGAGTATATATATATATATATATATATATATATATATATATATATATATATATATATATATATATATATATATATATATATATATATAAAGAGAGAAAGATAGAGAGAGAGAGAGAAATATATGGAAAACGAGGGAAAGAAAGGGGGTGATAGAGAGAGCCAACTTTTTTCTATGTAGGAAGTCACTACAAAAGTAATAGTTTCATCACAAATCGAAGATATCCGCATTTGAACCTTTCAAAAATATATTTAACAGTTGTTATCAGTCTCTATAACGTGTATTTATCTTACTAACTAGAGTGGAGGGCAGTATTTATAAGTGTGACATGGACACTTCATCTAAATGCAAGTATCAGGAAAATTTCAATTTTATTTTTAAACCTTTACATTTTCAACCTTTAAGCTTTTCTTATCTTAATTTGGCTGATAACAGTCTTGTATGTGTGTTTGTATACACTACAAAAAGTACTAATACACTCTTAGCGTATTGCCTATTATAGAAAATATAAATTATATTTCTATCTATTAGCCCCTTGACTAGTCATTTTAAGCCCCCCCTCCCCCCCAAAAAAAAATTAAAGCAACTAAAAACAAATATATTGTTGTGACTGACGGAAACTTTAATTTGTGTCACTAAAAAAACCGTTCTTATTAGCTGAAGTGTTCTGCTTTAAGTACCAATCCCCCCTTAAAGTGGAAAACCCTTTCATTCATGTGACCTGTTTTCCCCAAGATTGTGACCGCTCTATGTCCGGTTTTGGTCACTTGACCTGTTTGTAACCAGCTTGTGACCTGACTATGTCCGGCTAGGATCTAATTTAAGACGTCAGACAGTCGTGTCAGACAAACTTGTCAGACAGACTTTTCAGACAGACTTGCGACATCCGACATGGAAGGGAAAGGAGTTTTTATCGCTGGGGGTTTGACAGACGAACAGGCAGCCAATGAGGAGATTCAGACGATAGTGGACAAGGTCAGTTGATTAGTTCTTCTCATTAGTGACATATTTTAAGATAATTAAAACTTGATTAGTTCTTCTCATTAGTGAAATATTTTAAGATAATTAAAACTTGATTAGTTCTTCTCATTAGTGGCATATTTTAAGATAAATAAAACTTGATTAATTCTCCTTATTAGTAAATTAAAGATATCCTACAATGTTAATTAAGGACGTCAGACCTTGGGGGAGTATTTATTCTCTCTTGATTTACTTCATAAAAACATATTTTACGTAAATTGATTTGTAAAATTACCTGTGGGGTTAATTAAATATAATGTGTCCTATATGAAATGCCAAAATTAATTAATTAAGCAGTTTACTACTAATTATGTATATTTTTTCTACATGTTCAGTAAATAATGCCATAGTTATTTTCGCCTAATTAGTGTCATGTTCTAATGACTAATTAGATACGTCCCCAACTGGAGGAAAAGATGAATAGAACGTTCAAGGTGTTTGAGGCGATCAGGTACAGGTCACAGGTAGTGGCAGGTACAAACTTCTTTGTTAAGGTCAGTGACCTTCTTACGTCATCTGAAACGGGGGGGGGGGGGGTGCTTTGATACAGTGCCACGTATATTAGAAAAAAAAACTTACAAAACCAATTTACAAAATTAAAGTTGAAGTCGACTTTATACTGGCCTAATTTATATATATATATATATATATATATATATATATATATATATATATATATATATATACATAGTGTGTGAATCGCTTGTTAGGTGAGTAAGTTAAGTACTCTTTTGAACCCGACGGTCGATGGGTCGGTGAAGTAGAGTTAATCTATTTCTGACACTGACCTTCGCATATGAAGGGATAACGTGATCAGGACTATACCCAGCGAACTTTACTTTTCCTCACGTGAGTTAGGTACCCATTAAAGCTGGGTGAACTCAGAGACGTTCTACTGACATGAACTAGAAGATTCGAACTCGAGACTTTCGTGTTAGCAGTCGCATGTAAGGTCTGTAGTATGTCATATTCTCTTCACTGTCCAAGAATTGAATCATCTGAAAGATTCGAGCTTAAGAAAATTAACGACATACACTGAAAAGGTCGCGTGCTCAACTATTCTACCAAGCTAACGATTACTACAAACAATTCGGTGAATGGACTTAGTTATGAAATATTTTCTTTACCGTCAGTTGTTGTTTTTTCCATTCTTGTTGGACCCCCCCCCCCCCTTACCAACACACACACACACACACAGGAGGGAAGGGGAGATTGTGCTGGATAGAATTTTTTTAAGTAGAAAGGTCACGAGGTGCTTCAAACTACAGACACTCAGTACATTTTTTAAAGTGGTTAACTCGTTACATCTGGGTTCAAAGGTTAAACGAAGCATGTGTTAATAAAGTTTTGTGTATTTCTGTGTGCGTGTGAGTGTATTGAAGTGTGTTTGTTGAGTGTTCTGTAATGCGATGTGTGTGCCTGTGTGTGTCTGTGTGTTTGTGCGAGGGGGGTGGAGTGTGAGAGAATAGCAGCCAAGCTTACCAGAACTCAGACAAGTGTAATATGTAACGTACTGTATAGCGCAAAATAACAAATGCGATGTAGCAAATTATAATTGTGAAATGTAGCGTCAAGTTTAGTGAAATACAGTAGGTGAAATGTATACTCATGATAATATAAAATTGAAAGATAAGGACTATCGAAGTAAGGCTATATCCAATTAACCTAATTAGTAAAGAGACAAAAACCACCAGGCTAATGTCGTAAACATCAGTTGCATTAATATCCGTGTACTTTATCCCTACACAATAAACATCAAACTGGTTGTATAAACAGACAGCTACTGAATGCTTGTGAACCTTATTTCTCAGCGTTTGTTATCATTTGAAAGGTCTTAGAGTAGGGCCGACTCTGTGAACCTAACTAAAATAAACCGGGAGTGATCTCCCCTAAATTTCCGCGAATATAAAGCTCAATTCTGTAACGCATATGTTTGTCGTTGGCATTTCTACGGATTTAAGTGTTAGATCAATTATCGTGCGCGTTTGTCTAAATTTATGAGTTAAAAAATTACTATTAAAAGTGTTGGGAAATCATTTTCATTTTTCAAATTATAGTAATAATTGTCGGCATGTTCATTAAACACAAGTTTTAAAAAAAATATCATCTTTTACAAAAATTCTAATTATGTTTTTATTTAGTCCTATAGCGCTTACTTCCCTTTGATAAATTAGGCAAAACACAATTACTTCCCTTTATGAAATCATTGCATTAGTTGAAAAGCATTTACTTTTTAATTACTTTGTTTTGGTGTTGGGAAAAAAATAATTACATAATTAGCGGGGATTGATCAAGTGCAAATGTTTTAGGTATTTTACGGATAAGCTTGGAGTATTATAATTGTTCATTAAATTGAAACAGGCGCGTTCGTTTAAGTGAGTGCAAAAACTATGAATAAGTTGGGGTACTATAGTCGTTTATTAAGCTAAAACAGGCGATTCTGCCCCGGGCGTTTATGTTCGCGTTAGTGTTTTCTTTGTGTTTAGGTGGGTTTGCGTTAGTGGTTGCGTTTTGATTTGGTTCGTTTTTGTTCTTTCTTTTTTCGTTTTTGTTTGTGTTTTTTTTTGTTTGGGTTTGTATTTGTGTTTTTGGTTGGTTTTGCGTTTGGATTTGGTTTGTTTTCGTTTGCTTTTTCGTTGTTTTTTTTTTTGGTATTGGTGTTTGTGGTTGGGTTTGTTGTTAGGTTTTTGTTTTCGTTTGTTTTTTCTTTGTGTTTGTATTGGTGTTTGTGGTTGTGGTTGGGTTTGTTGTTAGGTTTTTGTTTTCGTTTGTATTTCTAATTGTGTTAGCGTTATGTTTGCGTTTTGTTGTTTTGGTTGGTTGTGGTTTGGGTGGGCAATGCCGGGTTTATGATGATTACTAAACACACAGGTAATGGTCTTTAACGGAAAGGTTTTTCACAGAAGCCAGAGCAGGGCCTGGCCGGGACGGCTAGTTCTTATATAAAACAACAGGGGATGGCGACTCGGGATATAGACATTATTTTAATTCATTTTTAATTAATTATACTTTTTAAAATAGAATATAATCTGGTAGAAAAAAAAATTGCTACCCAAGTGAACGCCAAACAATCTGATAATAGTGCGGAATATTATAAGTACTTTATAAATTCACATACGTTTTTTTTTTTGTTTTTTTTTTTTGAGAAATTGGAAATAGCGTAAATTACTACTTCCGGTCAACAGAAATGACTCATTATTTGAAAGAAGAAAGAAAATGAGATCTTTTACTTACTTGCGAAATTTGATTAAGCTATCTGAAACAGTACTTAAGCTATAGGCTTGTGAAAAATAGAAAGTAGAATAAGTTCCCCTTACGGTTACCGGAAATCGCTGAAAAGCTGATACAGAACTACTCATTTGATATAATACTTGTATTTCAAATTTCATCAACCGAGCTGTTACGGTACTCAAGTTATTGTGTTCACAGACAAAAACACACACACAAGCACAGACACACACACTCACACATACACAAACAGACATACGGACAAGATTGTAAAACTATATTTTTCCGACTCAGGGGGGTGTAACACATCAAGATTTGCAAATACTTCGATTTTTTCACGATTATTATACTTTCTCTTTACTTCGTATACAAAAAAGTACAAAGGAACAAAAATGTATCAAATCGTTTTATTTTACAGATATGTCTGTATGGTTTTTTTTTTGTTTTTTTTTTCAGGTGAAGGTGGATGTGGATTGCTATATCCATGTTAGGATCTACCGACATCTGCCCCCCAATGGAGAACGTCTGGAGGTCTCCGATTATCAGGTTAACAAAAGCTTGGAAGAGAAGATCGAGTATTTTTAAAGCAAAATGGCGTTTTGTTTAAGTTATTACATGTATGCTGAAAATTTTAGCTAATGCGTTGTAAATTAGTGAGATTTATAATTTCGAATTTACAATCATGATGTTTATCTATTTTATAGTGTTGACGGAAGTGCGATTATTAAAAATTTAAATTAGTTAAATCAATACACTATTGTGTTGTTTATGCTGTTTATTTTAATGTTGTCACTTGTAATAATTTTCTGTTTCTTAACTTTAAAGAAAGGTTTTGGAACATTGTATAAATAAAGGGGATTTTTTAAAAAATGTAAGTGGATTGACAAACTTAATACAAGCTACGATATACTAACATGCCTGTTTAGCCTTGAGATTTAGATCAAGGCCATGAGGAAACTAAAACCCATTTAAAACAAAGGAAGTACTTCCGTCTTCATAGAGGAATTTTGTAATGACTCAGTAAAATTTGACGGGGATGTTTTATGGAGTCGTGTCAACGATAACCAGATTTAGCACACTTTAAACATTGTTATCAGTTCAAGAGTTGTTGGCACATGTGCTTTTTATAGTTTTTGGAATGAACGCATACGCTTATCAATAGTAACATAATCTTTGAAACTATTTTACATTATCTTTTTTTTTACCAGCAACTTTAAAAATGAATATATATATATATATATATATATATATATATATATATATATATATATATATATATATATATATATATATATATATATATATATATATATATATATATATATATATATATATATATGTGTATATATATATATATATATATATATATATATATATATATATATATATATATATATTATAATATAGGCATAGGCCCAATATATTATATATATATATATATATATATATATATATATATATATATATATATATATATATATATATATTAATATAATATAGGCATAGGCCCAATATATTTTGTAAAGGTGCGGGGAAAAAAATTACAGAATGTAATTTACTACATTCCTAAAAAAATTAAAATAAACGATGAAAACGTTTATCTTACGTCTTTTTCTGTAATACAACTTACGTAGAAATTGAAAGTAAGGATTTCCCGTAAAGTGAACACTAGCTACTATTGCCCATCGTTTTAGACACATTTAACATCAGCTTTATGCTTGCTGACCGGGGTATTCCCGATAGCTTACTTAACGATTTCCGAGCTGACGATATATATTCTGCTAACAATTTCGTTTAACCTTCCTTATGAAAGTTTCATTTATTTATAGCAGACTTTTTCAAAAGCGATCAATTTCATTGCAGTTTTTTTTCTCTTTAGTTGGAAATCACTGCAGACAGAAATTTAACAAAATGCTCCCAGAAACGCATACAATCTCATTTATATAAAAACACGAGCCGTACTTACACGCAAACAAAAACGCAAACAAATAAGACATTTAGGTATGGCTTCTAAAGCATAATTGATTAAATAAACCGGGAGTGATCTCCCCTAAACTTTCTCGAATATTCTAATATAACACTATGGGGGATGGCAACTCGGGATATAGACTTCTAGACATAATTTTTAATCCATTTTAATTACTCCAATTTTTAAAAATAGAATATAATCTCGTAGAAAAAAGAAATGCACACCAAGTGAACTCTAAATAAAGATGTGCATAATAGTGCGCAATCTTATTAGTACTTTATAAATTTACATGCGTTTTTTGAGAAATCAGAAATAGCGTAAATAAGTACTTCCGGTCAACGGAAATTACTCAAAATTTGACAGAAGGTAGAGAATTAGATCTTTTACTTACATATCGAATTTCATTTATCTATCTGAAATAAAACTCAAGTTATAGGCTTTTGAAAAATTCAAAGTAGAAAAAGTACCACTTCCGAATATCGGAAATCGCTCAAAAGCTGATACGGATGTACGATTTTGATAAAATACTTATATATGAAATTTCATCAACCTAGCTGTAACGGTACTCAAGTTATCGTGTTTACACACGGACACACACACACACACACACACACATACGGACAAGATTGTAAAATTATATTTTTCCGTTTCAGTGAGATGTAAAACGTCGAGATTTGTAAAAATCTCGATTTTTTTTTTTTGCAAGATTACTAGACTTTCTCTATACTTCGTATATACGAGAAAGTAAAAACAGTAATTACTAAACAATATATTCAAGGGAAGTAATTGGTATAAAGGTATGACATTTGTATAACTTTAAAGACAGAATTTTAATTTCTGTCAATTGTGATACATTTAGTTTGATTTTTTTCTTTGTCCTTGTCTATTAAAATGAAAAGTTGTAAAATGAAATTGTGTTTGAAAATATTCAATATTCAGTTTTGTATACGCCAATTTAGATTTTAGTACAAAAACTAATACTTTAAAAATATTACACAATGTGAATCAATTCTATTTTTTTTTACTATAAATAGAAGACAAAGTTTATATTGAACAAGTAGGACTACGTGCAACAAAAGATTTTTTTCTTAGAATGTATGGAACAATAGAAACAGCATCATCATCATCGTTCCTTTGTGGCCCCTGGGGAGCAAAGGGCTGCAACCACACATCTCCATCGGACTCGGTTTTGGGCTGCTCCCTTTATCTGTGCCCATGTGAGCCCAGCTGTTTTCGCCTCAATAGAAACAGAGGCTAGATTATTTATTATAAGTTTCATCATTAATATAATTAGTTGAAAAAAAAAAGGAAAAAAAAGAAACGGGTTCCATTCTGTGGAAAATTAAATGTGGAGCAGTCGACAAATTTATAGGCACGGACGTTAAATAAACAATTATCACGTGGTTTAAATCCTGAATGCTGCTGCATGAGCTGTTTTGTGATCAGTCAAGAGTTGACACCAGTTCTATGTTCAATTCATATTTTTAAGGATGCGGTTTGTATAAGATTCTTTTAATTACAAAAACGTAGCTATTTCGTAATGCAGGGTGAAATATACACGATATAAATGTCTAAAAAAAGATCCTGCTTCGTAGATATATTATAAAAACAACTGTATCTATTTTATTTTATTCTGACACATCCAACAAAACTTAATTTCTAATAACAGCAGAAAACATATAGTTTAACCATATCAAACTAACGAAAAATTCAGTGGTCATTTTTAAAGACAAATATGTATAGATCCAATTGGCAGCACTTACAGTTTCCATAAAACTCGGGACCGACTTATTAGGAAAATATAAACATAGTATTAGCCATTGATCTAATTTAACCATGATCCCTAACATAACTATAAATAAAGAATCAAAAGTCAAGCAAGGAAGGTAAAGATATATTTGAATAGTAAATTAAGTAAGAAGGTTTTTTTTTTCCTTTAATTATCTCCCATGTTTTGCGAAATTAGCCATTTTATTAAATTTGTTTAGCCAACTATTATTGATTTGTAACAAAATGTTTCACGGTCTAAGAAAGAATAACAATCAACATTTAGCAGTTTTTACACCTTGCATAATCTGTTTGTTGATGTATGATAAAAAAAAAAACATTGGGCTACAGACAAAATTTAAAACAGTATATAATAGACGTCAACTCTCAAAAAATAATAAAACGCTATGTTCAAGACTTAGCTTTTTACAAGATTTTATTTAACTATCTTCATGTCTTCATGTCGTCATGTCGTCATAGATCGAAACGAGTGAGCGAAATTTCAAACATTTATAAGAGACCTATTCATTTCTAAGTTGGCACGTGGCTCAATGCTTGAAGACAATGCAATCTGACATTACATTAACTTAAATTGATGCCTATTTAATTTTTTACGAATATTAATATTTCCTAAATAGGGGACCTACTATCCAATTATTCAAATTTAATGTCAGATTGCGTTGTCTTCTTGTCTTGAAACTCGTGACAACTTTGAAACGAATCTGTCAGTTAGAAGTGCCCGAAATTTCGCTCGAGCATTTCGATCTAGACAGACTGACAATAGACTGGACTAGGTGTTATATGAGAATATTCAAGAAAATTTAGGGGAGATCACTACAGCTCTATTTTTTTTTTGTTTATCATGGGTTGATCGATTGTTCTCAAACTTGGCCAGTATATAAAGGCCCGATGACAATGTAACGTGCCACAAACTTTGACATAGTTTGATGTTCATTTCTTTTTTTATTTTGTTCAGTTTGTTCGTTTTTGCTATGATTAATTATTGGAGCCCAGCTCGATGGGTACCTAACTCACGTTAGGGAAACAAAGGCGGCTAGGCATAGTGCAGACCACACTGTCCCCCTGTTTGCCTTGGTTATTGAAACAGATGAACTCTATTTGATCTGCACCTCGTGCCTTGGACCCAAACGGGAAGAGATGATGAAATCTTGGAGCTGTTTTGTGTTTGCGTTGTGTTTTGATCATGTTGTAGAAATAATATTTAAAAAACGTGCCTTTATGCCAGGGAGAGTAAAGCAATGAAAGTCATTATGAAAACACAATAGTGGTCTTTAGAGTATGGGGCAGTATTGTATTTCTATTAGATCCCCTATCGGCCCTGTCTCTCGTAATCCAAATAAAAATAAAAGTGTGAGCTAAATATTATTATATTACTAGTAATTATTCGTTTGAATATTTCTAACCTTAATAATAGAATGTAATCTACAAATGATATTTTAAATAAAAAAATCAAATTTAATTGCATGGCCGTTGAAAATAAAATTAGCTGGTGATTTTGACACTACACAGAATTTGTAATCAGATTTGTCTAGGTTGCTTATTTCAAGATACATGTGAGCGGGTGAATGGATTATTTTGTATTATTTTATTTGTATAAAAGAAATATGAAAAAGATTATAATAATGAGCTTTTAAAATCAATCAAAAAATAAGAAAATAAAAGAAACAGGGGAGTCTCCCATGAAATCCCTTACACATTGTAGCGGCCAATACTCTGATTTAAAAAAAAGTTTATTTGATTTTCTTGTTTTGAGCGTATTCAAAAACTGAATATTTTAAAGGTTCTTATGTTTTTTTTTTGGAATTTATAGCATTTAAGAAATTTTATATTTAAATAGGAGGTCGATATTTAAGTTTTCATATCTATCCAATTTGTTAGTACTTAATGAGATCGACTAAAAAGTTTACTTAAAGCCCCGTTCAATAGCTTGAGAATAAAAAAAAACAATTGTCTGACACTTCTTAAGCTCTATGACGTTCAACTAACCATCTGTGACAGAAAATTCACCGCCATTTAATAAAGCTTATTCATAATGAAAATATCATTTAAAGTGAATAATCAAAATAAAAAGCTGGTACAAACTTTATAGTCTTTATTCTTTTTGTTATTTACATACTTTAATTCCTCTTATATTTTTCTACACGGATAGAGAAAGACTTTTAAAAAGTAACTTTTTTTCTTCCACTAAAATGTTTCTATCGGATCCGCCAGAGTTTTATGATCCAGAAAACTCTCCATGTTGGCTGGTTGTGAACCAAAAGGTACATAAAGATGTACATGCACACATCCACCTTTGGCATCCACTTGCACCTGCAAAAAAATGACGTTGCAAATTATAACTACTTAGGGTTCTGCCATTCGATTTAGTAAAATCAATCTAGTTTTGGTGTAAGTCAAGAAATTAAAGAAAAATAACTACACACACACTACACACATACATAATACACACATATATCTCTTCTTTCTTTATATATATATATATATATATATATATATATATATATATAACATTAATTTCGGCTATTAATATTAACAGTTCTATTGGGAAGATACCATAAATAATTCGTTGAAATTTAGAGCATTAATATCATAAATGAAAAAATTTGATGCACAATCAGGCCAATAAATATGATATGATAGAAAACAATTACAAAATAGGCTACAATGAATTGATGTTACGCTTTATAGCAATATACTTTAGGTCCATTGTGCCTCTGGGACGGTGTAATCAGAGACGTATCCAGTTTTTTGGTGTAAGGGGAGCGAAATTAGCACAAAAAAAAAGGCGCCGAAATTTTTATATGTACTCAATATATATATATATATATATATATATATATATATATATATATATATATATATATATATATATATATATATATATATATATATATATATATATATATATATATATATATATATATATATATATATATATATATATATATATATATATATATATATATATATATATATATATATATATACATACATATACTTAAGGCAGTGTTTCTTCCAGACCTTTTTCTCCAGGGTCACTCTCGCAAGTGAGGGGGGGGGGGCAGACTAAAATTTCCGGTGGGGGGGGGGGGGGGGACACTGTTAAAATTGTCAATACCTTTACGCACACAATCACCCACAACATCACCCAATCACTAATTAATTCACTTACTTTGACGCTGTAATTAAAACCGGTGACTACCTGTGACCTGAACTTGATTGCCTTAAACGGCTCTAGCTTTCGGTTTAAGCTTTTTTCAAGTTCTGGTCGTATCTTAGAATAAAATTAGGGGGAAATGATAGAATATGCAATGCTTTTTTAATCTTATAGAATACATTATTGAAAAACTGAAAATAAATATTAATATATGTTATGTATATATATACTATGTGTTTACTTACTAATTGTTTCTTGTTTTAAAAAAAATATTTTCATATTATACCTCTTTTTTTGTTTTTTTTTTCCTTTATTAAAAATTAATTAACAACAGTTTTATTTAATCAGCGTACCTCATTTACGTGAGTTTGTGCATCTTCTCCTGCAGTTTGCTCCCCAGTCCAGCATCCGTCACATTCAGTTGCCATTTTGTTATATTCTAGAAATACAGTCAAACAACTAGCACACTAGAAAAATTATCAACGAATTTATACGTAGACCCAACCAGGACACACGCAAACTGCATTGCGTAATGTGTGCACACCTTGGGTGATCAACGAACCGATCAGTATTCCATTAGGAAACACAACGGATAATGTACAAACAAAAAATTGTTTGTCCGTCTGTCTGTCTGTCTGTCTGTCTGTCTGTCTGTCTGTCTGTCTGTCCGTCCATCCGTCCGTCCGTCCGTCCGTCCGTCCGTCTGTCCGTCTGTCCGTCTGTCTGTCTGTCTGTCTGTCTGTCTGTCTGTCTGTCTGTCTGTCTGTCTGTCTGTATGTATGTCTGTCTGTCTGTCTGTCTGTCTGTCTGTCTGTCTGTCTGTCTGTCTGTCTGTCCGTCCGTCCGTCCGTCCGTCCGTCCGTCCGTCCGTCCGTCCGTCCGTCCGTCCGTCCGTCCGTCTGTCCGTCTGTCCGTCTGTCCGTCTGTCCGTCTGTCCGTCTGTCCGTCTGTCCGTCTGTCCGTCTGTCCGTCTGTCCGTCTGTCCGTCTGTCCGTCTGTCTGTCTGTCTGTCTGTGTCTGTCTGTCCATAAATGAGATATTTATACAATTTTACTGCATTTAAAAGCTTGAATAGACATTGCTAAGGAAGCAAACCTACGCATAAAAAGGCTGAAATCTGAGTCAAGTGGCCAAATGGCGTATAAGAGGTTGTGACGTATTACTTGTGTTCGAGGGAATGCATATCCTACAATCTATTTCCATTACAATCTACTATTTAAATAATTGTAATAAAAAGGGCAAGTCGTTTCTTAAATAGTAATAAAAGTATTCAAAAAATAATTTATTGACCCAAGCTCGCGTTTATTTTCGGTTATTTAATTATTTAAAGATTATTTATTATCTCTTTTTTAATGTGTACTTATAAAAAATGCTTGTTATTAACACCTTGCTTACAATTTTATATTACGATCTTTTAGTTTACTTGCTTCCTCTGTCCTGATCTTGTCCGTCATCATAGACCGAAATTTTCTGAGCACTTATAACCGATCGATTAGTTTCAAACTTTGTATTTTTTTCCCAGTGTTTTAAAATAATTTTTTAAGACAATAGATTTGCTTGACAAAAACTATTTCACAACAAATGGTCATGAAAAATGCGCGTTTAATAGCGCGGTAAGTAAAGTAAAGTTTCCCTTTCAAACCTGACGGTCTATGGGGCAAGTGAAGTAGAGTTCACTTGTTTCTGTGACCTCGGCATATGAAGAGATAGTGTGGTCAGCACTATGCCCAGCCGCCTTTACTCTCCCATCAGAGTTGGTACCCATCAGAGTTGGTACCCATCAGAGTTGGGTGGACTCAGGGACGGTCTACTGGCTTGAACCCGGATTCGAACTAGAGACTTACGGGTTAGCAGCCCAGCTCTCTACCGCTAGACCACTCCGTCCCACTTGTTTCTGTGATCTCGGCATATGAAGAGATAGTGTGGTCAGCACGATGCCCAGCCGCCTTTACTTTCCCTAACGTGAGTTAGGACGGTCTACTGACTTGAACCCGGATTCGAACTCGAGACTTTTGTGTTAGCAGTCGCATTTGTGGTCTGTAGTATATCGTATTCTCTTCACTGTCCAAGAATTAAATCATCTGAAAGATTCGAACTTAAAACAATTTTCGACATACACTGCGTCCCATATAATAGCGCGGTAAATAATACTAAAATAAAGGAAATTTTAGTTAATTCTTTAAAAAAATTAATTAGTGATCTAATTAGGTAAAATTTGATGTCAGATTAAATTGTCATCTAATCTTGACCCAGGTCCAGTTTTAGATAAATTGGTTGGTTAGAGGTGGTCGAAATTTCGTTCGCCCTTTTCGAGCCATATAACGGACAGAGGAAGCAAGTTAAATAAAAGCTGTAATATAAAGACATTGATGTTTGGCCACGTGAGGAGCTTGACGTTTGAGTTTTTTTTTATCTCCCAACTATAAATACATAAGTTTCGTAATATAGCATACAATAAACAGGATGTGAATGTCGAAATAACATTTCAAAGAAACATAGACAAACAAGTTAATTAAAAAAAGTCTAGTGACATTTATGCGCAATTTCCTTATGTTATCTAAAAATAGCTCTGACGTATAATGCTGGGGTGCGTTCAAGCTAGAAGAACGATCGGTTTGTAGGTGTTTATGTAATTTTAAAATTTGTGAACGAACGAGAGGATATTTTTGAAAACATTCTTCGGCAATATTGTTCTAAATTATGGCAGGAATCGATTGGTACATGTTTCAAGTCGCTAAGTAGTCTGGTTGCCGAGATATGGGCAAAAAACTGCATTTTTTCGAGGTTTTTTGGCTTTTCCGGGAAATACATGAAAGAAACCCGGAATTTTTATGGCCTATGCTCATTCTCGTAACTTGCTTAACATAATTGCTTTTGGAACTAGTCATCGATATTGCTTCGTTGAGGAGGAGATACGACTTAAAGCCCGGACACACATTCATCCATACATTCATTCATTCATCCATCCATTCCCAGAAATGACGAGTTAATAAACGCAATTCTCCAGAATGGAAATTGCGCTAAAAAATGAATACTATTTTAGAATAATATACAAGAATTCTTTCTGGTTCAGCGATCTAGCAGTTAAGGAACAAAGTTTCAAGTATGCACGGAAAAAAATTCACAAGACAGACAGGTAGACAGGCACGCAGGTAGGTAGATAGACAGGTAGGCAGGCTGACACGCAGGCAGGCAGGCCGGCCGACTGAACGTTAAACCGACCTACTGACTGACTGACTGACAGACTGACTGACTGACTGACTGACTTAAATGATAATACAATAATTAAATAACGGTGTCTATAAAATGGGCAACTTTTTGAATAATACTTTAATAATACAATAATTAAATAACATCAATGTCAAAATACAAACTCACTACAATAATACCAGTTCATGCAATCACATATCATGGAAAGATGTTTCATTATACATATACATATATATATATATATATATATATATATATATATATATATATATATATATATATATAAATAAATATATATATATATATATATATATATATATATATATATATATATATATATATATATATATATATATTTATATATATATATATATATATATATATATATATATATATATATATATATGATTTATTTCTGACGTCTTTAAATTATCAATTATAAAAAATATTCCCACGCGTTACTTCACGTGGTTACCCCTAATTTTCTGCGAACCGTAAAAATATCGTTTTTGTCCGCTGATCATTTGAAGCGTGTAAACATTGCGTAATGTATTTTACCTGTGTCCTGGTAGGGTCCACGTATAAATACATTGATATGCAAGTCAGGTGGTTGATTCCATTTGAAACATACAACATACAACAAGATGGCAACTGAAAAATTGATGCCTGGAGGCTGGACTGACGAGCGAAATACAGATGCCGAAACGCGGGCCTTTGACCATAGCGGTGCTTTGACCATAGGGGTTTTGATCATAGGGGGTTTGATCATAGGGGGTTTGACCACAAGTGTTTTTCAGCTGAGGGTCTTTGATCACAGGTGGTCTATCAACTGGTGTTTGATCACAAGCGCTGTGTCCGGCTTGATCTTAAGTGTGATACAATTAACACGATTTTATACATGTTTCCTGAGAGTACGTTAATAGAAATTAACATGTATTTTAAAAAAAGCCAAGAACTATATTTTAGTCTCCACATAAAGGCTGGTGCTAGGCCTCATAGATTTATTTTAAATGTAAATGGAACACAAATAATGCGACATATAACAAGTTTCGTACACCGCCAAACGCGTGACCAGTCCTGGCGTTCTCTGTGTAACCAAAACTCGTGGCCACGATACAACAAAGTTCTTTTACCTTTTTTCGACGTGCTATACTCTCCAATATTCTCCATGGTTTTGACATGGAGTAGTTTAGCTGAGTTGTATTTATACATGATGATTTAACATATTATTACATCATGTCGCAATTTAAAATATAATTTAGCAACTTTTAAAATAAATCCTTACCATATATGGACCTGAGATCAAAGACCCTATGTGGACAAAACACCTGAGATCAAAGACCCTATGTGGACAAAACACCTATGATCAAAGCCGGACACAGCGATGTGATCAAACACCCATTTATAGATAACCTGTGATCAAAGACCCTCTGCTGAGAAAACACCTGTGGTCAAACCCCCTATGGTCAAAGCACCGCTATGGTCAAAGGCCCGCTGTGGTCAAACCCCCTATGGTCAAAGCCCCTATGGTCAAAGCTCCGCTCTGGTCAAACCCCCTATGGTCAAACCCCCTATGGTCAAAGCACCAGTGGTCAAAGGTCCTAGGACCGGAACTCGGGATATAAACATGATTTTTATCCATTTTTAATTACTTAAACTTTTTAAAATATAATAGAATCTCATAGAAAAAAGAATAGCACATCGTGTACAGAGTATAGAGGAAGTATTGTAATCATGCACAAAAATCGCATCCAATTTGGAGTTTTTTTTACCGTTTTACATCTCAGTACTTCATCACAAACGGAGTATAGGGGACTTATTTGAATCGGGCAAAAATTATATATCCAGATTTTAAAAAAAATTCCGCGTTTTATGCGTATTCAAATCGGAAAAACTGGGTTTTAAAATTCTGTCCGTATGTCTGTGTGTATGTCTGTAAACACGATAACTTGAGTTCTGTTACAGCTATGTTGATGAAAATTCATATATAAATATTATATCAAATTTATAATTCTGTGTCAACTTTTCAGCGATTTCCGATAATCGGAAATGGGACTTAAAGCATTTTCAGTTTTGTCTAGTTTAGTAATGTCTATATCCCGAGTTGTCATCGCCCGTAGTGATGTATAAGAATATTCGAGAAAGTTTAGGGGAGATCACTCCCGGTTTTTTCAAAAGTCTATAGAGTATTTAATTTCTAATTTTATTTATTTTTAACTGTCCACAAACTATTAGTGCACAAATTCCAGCACTAACTGGGACAAGGTGCCCACACCAGTGACTTCCGGACGGAATGACACTTTATCTAGCAGCTAGTGTTATAGGTGATTTATTCTTTCAGATTAAAGCTATCATCGGTAATATTTTAACGTTATTCTTTCAATGGACTTCTTAGATACAACAACAACTTGAGGGAAAACTAAACCGAAAGCTGGAGCTCTTTCTGGCAGTCAGCTTGAGGTCACAGGTGGTCAATGGCTTCAACAAAATCGTTAAAGTAAGGGAGTTAACAATTTAAAAAAAAAATCTAATTTTTGTCTCACATTCAATAGTTAAACATGAGCTTTTTTTCTCCAGATTTAATAGTTTTATACATAAGTTAGTAGGTAAAGATCCATTTCGAACCTGACGGTACAGTTAAGGTGAAATAGAGTTTACATGTTTCTGGGACCTCGGCATATGACGAAATAGTAAAGTCAGCAACTTGCCCAGCCGTCCTTATTCTCTTTAACCCGAGTTAGGTACCCGTCAGAGCGAGGTGGACTCAATGTGGTTTTAAAGATTTGAACAATGATTCGAATTCGAAACTTTCAGGTTAGCAGTTGAAAGCTCTATTCGACCACGCAGTACCTTTTTTATAGAAAGATTATTCTCGAATAAGCTTTTGGTACATCAAAACACACACACACACACACACACACACAGACATATATATATATATATATATATATATATATATATATATATATATATATATATATATATATATATATATATATATATATATATATATATATATATATATATAGGGAGAGAAAGAGAGACCTATATATTAAAAGATTAGTACTCAGGAATTAATTGAATTTCGTTGCTCAAGTCAGGTTATTTTTATCTAGTCCATCGGCCTCAACATGGTAGAATCTGTAACTTTAAATCCTTCTGCAGGTGCTGGTGGATAAAGACGGTGGCTGTGTTCATGTCCGAATCTATTTACCTGCTACAGTAGAGCTGATAGTCGAGCTCGAGCGTTTCCAGGATAAAAAAACTTTGAAGGATGAAATACTCATATTTTAAATGCTTAAATGACAAAATAATTACATTCAGAATTAAAAATCTGATGTATTAAAAATCTAATAATGTGTAACAGTCTTGTTTATTATTTTCTTTTAGTTTTTATTTTCATCTAGTTATTTCAATACAAGTCCATTATTATCTATTTAAAGAAAATCATGCTTTTTTTTTCCTTTTTAGTCCATTATTACATAAAACCTAGTGCTTAAAAAGTTTTTAAAACGTTATTTTGAAAATCAAATAGATAACTTAAATTGTTTTGGCATAGCATTATACGAAAGCCATTTTTTAATTTATCGTATATACGAAGTATAGAGAAAGTATTGTAATCGTGCAAAAAAAATCGAGATTTTTACAAATCTCGACGTTTTACACCTCACTGATACGGAAAAACATAATTTTGCAATCTTGTCCGTATGTCTGTGTGTGTGTCTGTGTGTGTGTCTGTGTGTAAACACGATTACTTGAGTACCGTTACAGCTAGGTTGATGAAATTTTATATATAAGTATTTTATTAAAACCGTAGATCCGTATCAACTTTTGAGCGATTTCCGATATCCGGAAGTGGTACTTTTTCTGCCTTGAATTTTTCAAAAGCCTATAACTTGAGTACTATTTCAGATAGATAAATGAAATTTCACATGTAAGTAAAAGATCTAATTCTCTACCTTCTTTCAAATGTTGAGTAATTTCCGTTGATCGGAAGTACTAATTTACGCTATTTCCGATTTCTCAAAAATCGCACGTAAATTTTTAAAGTACTAATAATATTGCGCACTATTATGCCCTTTTTTATTTGGCGTTCACTTGGTGTGCAATCTTTTGTCTACGTGATTTTATTCAATTTTTTAAGTACTAATAATATTGCGCACTATTATGCACATTTTATTAGGCGTTCACTTAGTGTGCAATTCTTTTTTTTACGAGATTCCATTCTATTATAAAAAGTTTAAGTAATTAAAAATGGATTACAAATATTGTCTATGTCCTGAGTTGCCATCCCTTGTAGTTTTATATTGGAATATCCGAGAAAGTTTAGGGGAGATCACTCCCGGTTTATTTAAGTCTTGAAATAGGTGATTTGCACTAGCAATCTTTTTTGAAAAATGATACTTGTGTTGTAACCTAATAAAAATAACAAATTAATAAATCAATATGGCTTAAGTCGAAAGAAAATAGAGAATCGTTAAGCAATTGAGTTTCCAAACATAATGTTAAGCTGCCTCATTGTGGACATGTTTGACTTGATGTGACCTACTTTCAGAGCTGTTATGTTGAAAAGTTACCGGAAACAACTATGATTGATATTATGGAACATTAAACAAAATATTACTTTAAAACCAAAATAAAATAAAATATTACTTTTAATCCAATTACTTCTTAATTTTACCTTTTTGATTGCTAAGAAACGTATATTTATGTAGGTTTTAGGGCCTGAAAGAATTCTGTTAAAGAACACTTTGAAACTTCTTTTATAAACGAGAACAAAAAGAAAAATTATAAGAATATGTAAGAATATTTAATTTTAAAAAAATAAGATATTAAATTAATGTGAATATGTTATTAAAATATATTAAAATTAATAAGAAAAAGAGGAGAAAACAGGATCAAACACTAGAGATAGATCGATCTTCAAGGTAAGCTCGTAGTGAAACTTTTCATTCCTGAAAGACTACTGTAAACTTAGAAGATTAATTGTCTTTTAGCGATCTTAAGCTACTCGTCGGTTTTTAAGAAATATTTTAGTACAATATTGTGTTAAATTAGATCTAATTGATTATTACAAATTAGAAAATAAAATATGGAAAAAACCCACATAATTGATGCCTTTAATAAAAGCGTTGGTCGCTTATAAAATCTTTGAGAAATGTTGCCGAAAAAAAGTACTACTTAATCAGCACGTTTAGAATTATGTACAGTTTGTCGTGGACGGTTAGTTTTCACAGGTGTTCAAATTTGCAGATAATTGTCTTTAAGCTATCGCCAGACCCTGGTCGGATTTCGAAGAAAATATGTATGTGGTGTCGATTTAAATATTTTTTTTTAACTTGCTTCCTTTAATGAAAACAATCTTATTAAAGAACTTTATTACTTTCTCGTATATACGAAGTATAGAGAAAGTCTTGTAATCGTGCAAAAAAAAAATCGAGATTTTTACAAATCTCGACGTTTTACACCTCACTGATACGGAAAAACATAATTTTGCAATCTTGTCCGTATGTCTGTGTGTCTGTCTGTCTGTCTGTCTGTCTGTCTGTCCGTGTGTAAACACGATAACTTGAGTACCGTTACAGCTAGGTTGATGAACATTCATATATAAGTATTTTATCAAAATCGTAGATCTGTATCAACTTTTGAGCGATTTCCGATAACCGGAAGTGGTACTTTTCCTACTTTGAATTTTTCAAAAGCCTATAACTTGAGTACTATTTCAGATAGATAAATGAAATTTCACATGTAAGTAAATGATCTAATTCTCTACCTACTGTTAAATTTTGAGTAATTTCCGTTGACTGGAAGTAAAAATTTACGCTACTTCCGATTTCTCAAAAAACTAATGTAAATTTTAAAAGTACTAATAATATTGCGCACTATTATGCGCTTTTTTATTTGGCGTTCACTTGGCGTGCAATTAATTTGTCTACGAGATTTTATTCTATTTTTAAAATGGATTAAAAATCATGTCTATAGCCCGAGTTCCCATCCCCTGTTATTTTATATAAGAATATTCGAGAAAGTTTAGGGGAGATCACTCCCGGTTTATTTTTATTTTTGTTTTTAGCACATTTAAAATGTATTCTTATAAAGTTATTTATATATGTTTTATTATTTCTTCATGTCTTTATATTATAATAATATTATTAATTATGTCGTTGTTTATTTTATTAATCTGCCACATAAAAGTACATTTTAAGTAGTCGATACCTTTGTGTGTTAATCCTAACAGAATTAGATAAGGTACTTGCGGACACCCGGGCTAGCTATTGCAATCCTACTAATAGAGTCTAAACTAACCCAAAACTAACCTAGACTGACCACTACATTATAAAAACTATACATTTTTCAAAGAGACCAATTGCAGACATGACAAAAACAAGGTACTTTATAAGGAGATAGCTCATTGCCTTATGCATTTGGAACCAGCTTTTCAAGTCTATTACGCCAAATATTTTAACTGTAAATTTACCCGTTCTTTGACTACACACAAAAATAAAAACTTTTGGATAAAAGAAAAATTCCTTTAAAATTTATACCAAACAGTTACGTTTTTTAATAGCTGTGAAAAAATAATTAATAATGAGTGTTAATTAATTTTTAGACTGATGGCTGATATACACAAAACTAATACGACAAAGATAAACAATAAAGTTTATTAGTGCCTTTGGTCCACATTTCCCGAGTCACAAGAATAGGATATTGCAAAATAATTTAAACACCACTATTCAATAGTTAAAGGGGTTTATTTAGCATTAATGATAAAAGATAAAGAAAGACAAACACCAACAGTTTCGAACTAAGGTCTTCGATGGTTAAATATATTGGAATAATTATTCACAAAACTTTTTCTTTGAAGAATGTTTATTAAAAACTACTGCTATTATTTATTGTTTATAGCAAAATAGATAAAGTTTCAAATGTGTAACATCAGTCTTTAAATCGACGCGATTTAGACAAATGTATATTCAGTTCAACTACCCTCTGTCAATTGTCCCACCTGCCAATACATTACCCCGACCCAAAATCTGCAGCAAGACATTACCTTCCCAAACTTTCCAGATGACAATAAAAGACTATTTATTTTTTTATTCTAATTATATGTTGAATCATTGAAAATGTATTAATCTGTTTCAAAACTAAAGGTTGATTACAAGATTAAATGCTAGAGCTCACTAGATATACTAGATTACTATATTCAAAAACAGAAGCGGAGACAACTAGCTAGGCGCAATCACATGATCAGTCAGTATGCTGAGCTGTGGTTCACGAGAATGTTTACAATCGTAGAACTAGTTTTGTTAGTAAAGGTTATTAGGGGCAGATAAAAGAGTTTTTTTTTCTAATATTTGAAACTAAGCCTAACTAAGGGGAGGTAACGTGATTAAGTACTAGCGATCTCCTGATCAGCATGTTGTCTTCTGTAATTTGTGGTCACGGACGGCTGCTGTCACGTGTCAGGTAATCGTCTTTCAGGGATTGCGAGCTACTGATTGTGTTTTAGTCGCAACGTTGGTAGTGTTGACTTCATACATTATGAATTACTAAAAAGTCGAAAATAAAACAAATCTATATATATAATTCTCTTCTTCGAGCCGTTAGAAAACAAGCTGCAACCTCGCCTTACAGTCCCCTCTCTTCCTCTATATCAATATCACAACCACCCCCACCCCGCCCCCACATTGTCTGGTGAGTTGTGTTCACTCTGTTTACATTTTACAATCACAGAGACGGGTTTGGTAACGGCTATTAGGGGCAGATAATTTAGTTTGAAACGATTTTAAACTTAGAGGAGGTAACTAAGAGGAGGCTGCTTTCACGTGGAGGGGGGGGGGGGGTAGTGTTTTTAAGCAAATATTTTCAATGGCAGCATTGGTACTGTCGAATTCACAAATTATAAATTACTGAAAAGTAGAAAAAAAACAACTAAATAGCGGCGTATGATACGCAGCGGGTCGGCTCGTATTAAAAAAACCTTTATAATAACAAGCTTTCAAATGCACTGAAAAGAATAGAATGAAATAAACTTACTTTCTTAAAAAAAAGCTTTGGTCGTGCATGATATCTCTGATGTGGTTTAGCGACCAAAACTTTTATCAAAGAAAGGAATTTTGTTTTATTTTCTTCTTTCCAGTGCATTATAATTTTTTTTTTATATTAGTTTTTTTTTAATTTTTTGGTGTGTTTATAATATCGTATATCATAAAAACTTGTATTATATAGTTTGTTTGAATAGGCGTGATAGATTTAGATCGTGCACACCTTTTTTGTAAGAGCAAAAACTAGATCTAGAGATTATACGTTTGCACCTAAAGTGTCTGAGCAAGTGAACTCGGAAGGCGACACTTTGACTAGAACTGACAACCGTAAGAGACACATATATAAAAGATGCTTGTGTTAAAACCTCAGTCTTTCTTATTGCCCGTTGGCTTCTGGATGCTGACTTATTTAAGTAAGTGTCGAACAAAGAAAATATAGTTTATATCCATGGCAAACTTGCGTGTCTGGCTCATTGTTGATTTGGAAGAAAATACTATTTTGCCAACAGTAATAACTAACAGACACATTCTAAAATCTAAATCTTTATCTAGGTCTAGATAAATTCTAAATCTTTATCTGATCTAGATCTAGATGATTTAGTCATCATTATAATTCTTAAAATTGCTCGGTTGTTAAATCTTCTATATGGAAAAGTGTATTTAGGTGTTTGTGTGTTGATTTGGGTTTAGAATGTTAGATTTGGATTTTTATATGTTGCTAAGTGGATGCATAAGTCTAATTGTAGATATCAATAGGTTTTTGCTTGTGTATATAGTATATAATATGTGTATGTGCATGTTGACGTCTGTTTTTGTCCTTATTAACAAAGGTCTGTGTGAAGCCCTAACTTTGACACTGGAAGATCTACCACCTCTTATCAACCAGCCTTTCATGCAACACTGTTTCATAGAGTAAGTTTTTTTAACAATACAACACAAATGTTGTGTTTGTTTGATATAACATTCATGCTTCTTAGAGTAAGTTTTTTAATAATACAAATGTTGTATTTGTTTGATTTAACATTCATGCTTCATAGAGTAAGTTTTTTAATAATACAACACAAATGTTGTGTTTGTTTGATTTAACATTCATGCTTCATAGAGTAAGTTTTTTAATAATACAACTCAAATGTTGTGTTTGTTTGATATACCATTCATGCTTCATAGAGTAGGTTTTTTAATAATACAACACAAATGTTGTGTTTGTTTGATTTAACATTCATGCTTCATAGAGTTAGTTTTTTAATAATACAACACAAATGTTGTGTTTGTTTGATTTAACATTCATGCTTCATAGAGTAAGTTTTTTAATAATACAACTCAAATGTTGTATTTGTTTGATTTAACATTCGTGCTTCATGGAGTACGTTTTTTTTAATAATACAACACAAATGTTGTATTTGTTTGATTTAACATTCATGCTTCATATAGTAAATTTTTTACTAATACAACACAAATGTTGTATTTTTTTGATATAACATTCATGCTTCATAGAGTAAGTTTTTTTAATAACACAAATGTTGTATTTGTTTGACATTGCATTCATGCTTTATAGAGGAGGTTTCTTAATAACACAAATGTTGTATTTTTTTATATAACATTCATGCTTAATAGAGTAAGTTCTTTTTCATTTGATAAGGAGATCTATAGATCGAAATAAAATTTGAATGAAATAGTTCATTTCTTCATATTCTAAAATTGGAAGTTGACGCTATAAGTGTTGTGTTCATTCCGTAGTTTAAACATGTGGCATGTGACGTCATTGCTTATTGCGTTCTCTTGTCACAGCCATAAACACTTTTCCATTTGTATAATTAAAAATGTGTTATCTTTTAAAACGATAACTTGAGTAGCCTACTGTTTCAGATATTTTGACGAAATTTCATTAAAAAGCATTATATCGAATGTTATCCGGAAGAGGTATTTAGCTCTATTTCTAGTTCGAAAATATTCTAGAATACCAAAAAACTTGAGTACTGTATTAGTTAGCTAAATGAAATTTCATACATAGGCTTATTATCTTTTAGGCCTCTTTTTTGTGTCCAATATTGAGTGATTTACGGTTACCGGAAGTATCAGTTTACGCTATTTCCGATTTAATACATGCTTTAAAAGTGATTGTTTAATGACAGCTTTAGCAAGAACACACTCAACATAATTACTTTATGGGACATTAGTATGTTCTGCATATAGGGGCCTACTCAACAGAAATACTTTATAAGACATTAATATTTTCTGCATATACTCAACAGAATGACTTTATGGGACATTTGTATTTTCTGCATATACTCAACAGAATGACTTTATGGGATATTTGTATTTTCTGCATATACTCAGCAGAATGACTTTATGGGATATTTGTATTTTCTGCATATACTCAGCAGAATGACTTTATGGGATATTTGAATTTTCTGCATATACTCAACAGAATGGCTTTATGGGACATTTGTATTTTCTGCATATACTCAACAGAATGACTTTATGGGATATTTGTATTTTCTGCATATACTCAACAGAATGACTTTATGGGACATTTGTATTTTCTGCATATACTCAACAGAATGACTTTATGGGACATTTGTATTTTCTGCATATACTCAACAGAATGACTTTATGGGACATTTGTTTTTTCTGCATATACTCAACAGAATGACTTTATGGGATATTTGTATTTTCTGCATATACTCAACAGAATGAATTCTCGGGATATGTCCAGATCTGAAAATGATCATATCAACTTTCAATTATTAAAAGATACAACTGTTGTAAGTAAATGTGTTGTTTAAATGGGGAGTGGGGATGTGGGTGGAATGTTCAAATATCACTCCGCGTGTTTATCTAGTAGGCTTAAAAACGGTCGAGGAAAGTGTCGAGGAAAGTGTCGAGGAAAGTGTCGAGGAAAGTGTCGAGGAAAGTGTCGAGGAAAGTGTCGAGGAAAGTGTCAAGGAAAGTGTCGAGGAAAGTGTCGAGGAAAGTGTCGAGGAAAGTGTCGAGGAAAGTGTCGAGGAAAGTGTCAAGGAAAGTGTCGAGGAAAGTGTCGTGGAAAGTGTCGAGGAAAGTGTCGAGGAAAGTGTCGTGGAAAGTGTCGAGGAAAGTGTCGAGGAAAGTGTCGAGGAAAGTGTCGAGGAAAGTGTCGAGGAAAGTGTCGAGAAAAGTGTCGTGGAAAGTGTCGAGGAAAGTGTCGAGGAAAGTGTCGAGGAAAGTGTCGTGGAAAATGACGTCTTTGAAAACTAAATCTGATATTGTGTTTAACACGCATAAATATGAAAAAAAACTATCAATATTCGAAGGAGTGTGAAATTTGTAACCAGCCTAATTTCGCTTAATCTGGTCGATTGAAAATGCGGAACCACGATGGAATCACTATAGATGATGCAGTGATCTGACAAGAATGGAGGAACCGAACAAACAAAACAACAGAACGGTAAGTTGTTTTTTCCCACGTTTTCTTTAACTTGCTTTCGTCTCTGTCTTTCCAATCAAATCTTGCGATCAAAATTTCTGGCACTTCCCAGTTAGCTAGCGCGCTGAAATTTTCAGGGAAGCTTTGTTTTGGATGACAATAGAATATTCAATTGTTATTATTACTAAATTGATCCATGGAAACATTTTATTGAGCATTTTAGAGCGCTATATAATTGTAGTAAAAACGTGGGGAAAAAGGGACATAACCCAGTAACTGTAATTTGATGAAAACAAGGTTCGGTACTCTCCCTCTATGCTTACTGAGTAGTGTTCACGCGGTGTTTGTGTACAAACAGCCGTAACAACTGGTGGCCAGTATGGGGGAGACGATATGGTCGAGTGGTTGGGTACACGATTGCTATCCCACTCGACACGGGTTCAAATCTATGTGTTCTAGTCAGTAACGTATTCACACAACGTGTTTTTTACGAGTTGTCTTCGTTTACCCAAAAAAAAAAGTGAAAAGATAAAATCGATAGCAAGATTTTAATGCAAACAAACAGACAAAGACTAAAAAGTAGAAAATAATAATCATTAAAAAAGTTTAAAAAAACCCACGTTTTCTGATTGAACTAAAAAGTAGAAAATAAATGCTATACATCACAATAATGCAAGCGATCACTCTACTATAAGCGATCAAAAACGTGGGGCGCCGAAGTAAAAGTTATATTACTATAGATTAGATAATACTATTGACTTTTATTAGGGAGCTTGTAGAGAGTCAACAGTATTAGAAACTGTAAGAAAATCACGGCGCCCCACGTTTTTGATCGCTTATAGTAGAGTGATCGCTTGCATTATTGTGATGTATAGCATTTATTTTCTGCTTTTTAGTTCAATCAGAAAACGTGGGTTTTTTTAAACTTTTTTAATGATTATTATGTGTTTAGTCAGAATGCGGTGTGTTCTAAATACAGTCAGAGATTGGGTGTTTCTCGTTATCTTTTCTTTGCCAACGAACCCATTCTGCTTCATTTTTAAACACATTTTGTTTTGATTTTCCTTGCCGACTAGAGCTATGAACGCTAAGGCGGGTAACAAGGTACATGGTGTGGTAGTATACTAGTGTACATTTTACAGGTGGTGGTAGTATACTAGTGTACATTTTAAAGGTGGTGGTAGTATACTAGTGTACATTTTACAGGTGGTGGTAGGATACTGGTGTACATATTAAAGGTGGTGGTAGGATAATAGCGTACGTTTTACTGGTGGTGGTAGTATACTAGTGTACATTTTACAGGTGGTGGTAGTATACAAGTGTACATTTTAAAGGTGATGGTAACTTTATATTTGCTTATATTTATTTTCCACAAATCCTATTAACAAAATATACAACTAACCCTTTAACTTTCAATTTCCTCAGACATCTGCTACAGTACAAGACAGAAATTTCTGATACTGATAAATTTCCATGAAATAAAAATCACCAGTGACATTGCACAATTAGAAGAAAAGAAAGATCAGATATTTTAAATGCTTTAAATGGGGTGGTCGAGTCGGTAAAGAGCATGGTTCCTAAAACGAAAGTCTCGAGTTCGAACCCTCGGGTAGATGAGACAGCTTGGAACAGCCACTCTTCTAGGAGAGACAACTCCAAATTCTAACAACTGCTGCCTTGCAGTTTGTTCTTGGTTGGACAAAGGCCATGGAAGCAAATCCAATAAAATACTTAAAAAAAAACTTTTTAAAAAACCACGTTTTTCTTGTGGACTAAAAAGTAGAAAATAACTATTTACATACATTTGATGACAAAAAACGTGGGTACGTTCACCATCAAATTTCCCGACCCATCTGCCCGACCCACGTTTTTTGTCATCAAATGTATGTAAATAGTTATTTTCTACTTTTTAGTCCACAAGAAAAACGTGGTTTTTTAAAAAGTTTTTTTTAAGTATTTTATTTTCTCCTTTTTAGTCCGTTGCTACACATGAAAAACGTGGTTTTTAAAAAAGTGTTTATAAATACACGGACTAAAAATCTTGAGCGACCAGGATTCGAACCTGGGTTGTCGCGGCCACAACGCGAAGTACTAACAACTATACGATCACGGCCAGCGCGCTCACATCGATTGGGGCCGAAGTAACTGTGTCATTAGGACTCCAGTCTTGTCGGTATCTTTAGAAATCATGTCCTCAATTTTATGGTCCTTGGGGCGTAATTAAATTAAGCTAATTACGGTCACTAATTGCTAGTTTTTATGATTGCATCTGAAATTGTTAGGCGAAAGTAGCATGCATGCCAAATTTCAGGTCTCTAGAGCAATCAGAAGTGGGCTAATTTTCGATGTCAATTTTAACAACAAACATCCAAACAACCAAACAAACAAACGCGAAGCTGAGTTAAGAAAAACGTTTTAATAAAAAGAAAAGCAGGCTGAAATCGGAGTCTATGGATTAAAAGGCACATAACAAGTTCTCACGTTATATTTATTGGTGTTTGCGGGAATCTATTCCTACACTATAATTAAGAACGAAGAAGAAAAAAATTATCCTTTTTATAAACTTCAATGTTTATCTTCCACTCAATGTTCGTTTAACTCTTGTTTGGCTTATAATAAATTTTGCTTTAATTAAAAACAAACTGCCTTTTGGTTTTTTTTTAATCAATTTTCTTCTTAGGCGGTTACAAATTACCAGCTTTCCACTTAAATGCCGCCCTACCTATCACGCCCTATGTATGCCGCCCTATGAATGCCGCCCTATGTATGCCGCCCTAACTATCATGCCCTAAGTATGCTACCCTATCTATCACGCCCTATGTATGCCGCCCTATCTATCACGCCCTATGTATGCCACCCCATGTATGCCGCCCTATCACGCCCTATTTATTACGCCCTATGTATGCAGCCTTATGTATGCTGCCCTATGTATGCTGCCCTATGTATGCCGCCCTATGTATGCCACCCCATGTATGCCGCCCTATGTATGCCGCCCTATGTATGCCGCCCTATGAATGCCGCCCTATGTATGCCGGCCTAACTATCACGCTCTATGTATCCCACAGGAAAAAACGTGTGAGATCAAAGACTGGGTTTACTGTAACACCGCAGTACCGGAGGAGCCGCCAGCCTTTAGCTGTGGATGCAGCGAGAAAACAATGTCGTCAGACAAATACACGTTTCGGTTTTATTTTTTCTTTACCTCAGTAACTCAAGACGATCACGTAAGTCCTGTTTTACTGTACGTCCTGTTTTACTGTACGTCCTGTTTTACCGTACGTCCTGATTTACTGTACGTCCTGTTTTACTGTACGTCCTGTTTTACCGTACGTCCTGATTTACTGTACGTCCTGTTTTACTGCACGTCCTGTTTTACCGCACGTCCTGTTTTACCGCACGTCCTGTTTTACCGTACGTCCTGATTTACTGTACGTCCTGTTTTACTGCACGTCCTGTTTTACCGCACGTCCTGTTTTACTGCACGTCCTGTTTTACCGTACGTCCTGTTTTACCGTACGTCCTGTTTTACCGTACGTCCTGTTTTACCGTACGTCCTGTTTTACCGTACGTCCTGTTTTACCGTACGTCCTGTTTTACCGTACGTCCTGTTTTACTATACGTCCTGTTTTACTGTACGTCCTGTTTTACCGTACGTCCTGTTTTACTGTACGTCCTGTTTAACTGTACGTCCTGTTTTACTGTACGTCCTGTTTTACCGAACGTCCTATTTTACAGTACGTCCTGTTTTACCGTACGTCATGTTTTACCGTACGTCCTGTTTTACCGTGCGTCCTGTTTTACTGTACGTCCTGTTTTACTGTACGTCCTGTTTTAATGTACGTCCTGTTTTACTGTACGTCTATGACAAATATTTATTGCTGGCAACTTTGTAAACTTGTGTCGTATTTTAAAATAGATGCCATTCTAACATCAATTATTTTACAATGGTTTGCGCAATTTACTAAAAAACAGTGACATAATTAAAAGTAAACAAAATATCACGTGATACACAGCTATACAAACCACGATACGTCATTGCCTACATGCAAGCATACACCTGCCAATATAAGTATAATACCACACATCACCACACTAGACTAGTCGATAATAACTCTGAATGCAATATCTTGAGTTTACATGACGTCGTGTTAAACAGCCTAGTAGCTCTTGTACAGAATCATATCTCATATTGCCAAGTAAACATTAAATGATAGCTTTACACTCGATGATACTTTTTCCTATCGTGATCCTGCTACTAAACAAGGCAACTCCTCCTTAAAATAATACTGTCTTAGTTCGTAACAAACAACTAACTAGCGGACTGCTTGTGACTTTGTGTGTGTGGGGGAGGGGGGGTCGATTGTAAGCGTGCGACGTTGTTGTCGTCAAGTTGGTCAAAATTTGTGACATTGTTGTCGTCAAGTTGGTCAAAATTCGTGACGTTGTTGTCGTCAAGTTGGTCAAAATTCGTGACGTTGTTGTCGTCAAGTTGGTCAAAATTTGTGACGTTGTTGTCGTCAAGTTGGTCAAAATTTGTGACGTTGTTGCCGTCGAGTTGGTTAAAATTTGTGACGTTGTTGCCGTCAAGTTGGTCAAAATTCGTGACGTTGTTGTCGTCAAGTTGGTCAAAATTTGTGACGTTGTTGTCGTCAAGTTGGTCAAAATTCGTGAGGTTGTTGTCGTCAAGTTGGTCAAAATTCGAGAGGTTGTTGTCGTCAAGTTGGTCAAAATTCGTGAGGTTGTTGTCGTCAAGTTGGTCAAAATTCGTTAGGTTGTTGTCGTCAAGTTGGTCAAAATTCGTTAGGTTGTTGTCGTCAAGTTGGTCAAAATTCGTGACGTTGTTGTCGTCAAGTTGGTCAAAATTTGTGACGTTGTTGTCGTCAAGTTGGTCAAAATTTGTGACGTGTTGCCGTCGAGTTGGTCAAAATTTGTGACGTTGTTGCCGTCGAGTTGGTCAAAATTCGTGACGTTGTTGTCGTCAAGTTGGTCAAAATTCGTGAGGTTGTTGTCGTCAAGTTGGTCAAAATTCGTGAGGTTGTTGTCGTCAAGTTGGTCAAAATTCGTGAGGTTGTTGTCGTCAAGCTGGTCAAAATTCGTAAGGTTGTTGTCGTCAAGTTGGTCAAAATTCGTGAGGTTGTTGTCGTCAAGTTGGTCAAAATTCGTGAGGTTGTTGTCGTCAAGTTGGTCAAAATTCGTGAGGTTGTTGTCGTCAAGTTGGTCAAAATTCGTGAGGTTGTTGTCGTCAAGCTGGTCAAAATTCGTAAGGTTGTTGTCGTCAAGTTGGTCAAAATTCGTGAGGTTGTTGTCGTCAAGTTAATCAAAATTCGTTAGGTTGTTGTCGTCGTTGGTCAAAATTCGTGAGGTTGTTGTCGTCGTTGGTCAAAATTCGTGACGTTGTTGTCGTCAAGTTGGTCAAAATTCGTGAGGTTGTTGTCGTCAAGTTGGTCAAAATTCGTGAGGTTGTTGTCGTCAAGCTGGTCAAAATTCGTAAGGTTGTTGTCGTCAAGTTGGTCAAAATTCGTGAGGTTGTTGTCGTCAAGTTGGTCAAAATTCGTGAGGTTGTTGTCGTCAAGTTGGTCAAAATTCGTGAGGTTGTTGTCGTCAAGTTGGTCAAAATTCGTGAGGTTGTTGTCGTCAAGCTGAACAAAATTCGTAAGGTTGTTGTCGTCAAGTTGGTCAAAATTCGTGAGGTTGTTGTCGTCAAGTTAATCAAAATTCGTTAGGTTGTTGTCGTCGTTGGTCAAAATTCGTGAGGTTGTTGTCGTCGTTGGTCAAAATTCGTGACGTTGTTGTCGTCAAGTTGGTCAAAATTCGTGAGGTTGTTGTCGTCAAGTTGGTCAAAATTCGTGAGGTTGTTGTCGTCAAGTTGGTCAAAATTCGTGAGGTTGTTGTCGTCGTTGGTCAAAATTCGTGACGTTGTTGTCGTCAAGTTGGTCAAAATTCGTGACGTTGTTGTCGTCAAGTTGGTCAAAATTCGTGACGTTGTTGTCGTCAAGTTGGTCAAAATTCGTGAGGTTGTTGTCGTCAAGTTGGTCAAAATTCGTGACGTTGTTGCCACCAAGTAGCTCTCCCAATGATATCTTTGCTGGTGATTTGATCAAAGGCATAATAGAAGGGGAAACAGAAACAATATACATCTTTTAAGTTCCGTTTCCAATTTTACAATTTTTATGAACTTACATGAATCTTTATTTAAACTACAAGAGATGACCTATAATAACTTTTAAACTTTATGTTATATATATATATATATATATATATATATATATATATATATATATATATATATATATATATATATATAATTTATATATATTTATAATTTATATATATTTATAATTTATATATATATATAATTTTTATATATATATATATATATATATATATATATATATATATATATATATATATATATAATTATATAATATATATATATATATATATATATATATATATATATATATATATATATAATATATATAAAGCTCAATTCTGTATGTAACTTGTAATATGTAAAGTGTAAAATGTTTGTCGCGGATACTTCAATGGATTTAAGTGTTAGGTTATTAAAGTCCTTATGGTCAAAATTTATGAGTTAAACAATTAATATTGAAAGTGTTGGGAAATAATTTTCATTTTTCAAACTGAAAGTAATAATTGTCGGCATGTTCATTAAACACAAGTTTTAAAAAATATCATCTTTTTCAAAAATTCTAATTATGTCTTTGTTTAGTCCTTTAGCACGTACTTCCCTTTGATAAATTAGGAAAACACAATTACTTCCCTTTATAAAAACATTGCATTAGTGGAAAAGAATTTACTTTTTATTACTTTGTTTTGGTGTTGGGAAAAAATATAATTACATAATTAGCGGGGATTGATCAAGTGCAAATGTTGTAGGTATTTTACGGATAAGCTTGGAGTATTAAAATTGTTCATTAAATTGAAACAGGCGCGTTCGTTTAAGTGAGTGCAAAAGACTATGAATAAGTTGGGGTACTATAGTCGTTTATTAAGCTGAAACAGGCGATTCCGCCCCGGGCTAGACTGTGAGCACTTTGCGTTTATGTTCGCGTTAGTGTTTTCTTTGTGTTTAGGTTGGGTTTGCGTTAGTGGTTGCGTTTTGATTTGGCTCGTTTTTTGTTCTTTCTTTTTTCGTTTTTGTTTGTGTTTTTTTCTTTGGGTTTGTATTTGTGTTTGTGGTTGGTTTTGCGTTTGGATTTGGTTTGTTTTCGTTTGCTTTTTCGTTTGTTTTTTTCTTTGTGTTGGTATTGGTGTTTGTTGTTGTGGTTGGGTTTGTTGTTAGGTTTTCGTTTTCGTTTGTATTTGTAATTGTGTTAGCGTTATGTTTGCGTTTTGTTGTTTTGGTTTTGGTTGGTTGTGGTTTGGGTGGGCAATGCCGGGTTTATGATGATTACTAAACACACAGGTAATGGTCTTTAACAGAAAGGTTTTTCACAGAAGCCAGAGCAGGGCCTGGCCGGGACGGCTAGTATATATATATATATATATATATATATATATATATATATATATATATATATATATATATATATATATATATATATATGTATATAACGTGTGAGTAAATTTTCACTGTAACACAACATGACACAATATCACGACCTAACAAACTTCTACCCGCTGAAGTTTGCATTTTTTGCCACGTAATTTTACAAAGCTATTCAGATTCCCAAATCCATTCCTCCCGATAATTCAATGTACTACCTCCGCACTACACTGAAATAATAATTACCTATTCTTACTCCACATAGAACTAATTATTAGAGTTTATTTTACGCCACACATAACTAATAATTAGAGTTTATTTTACTCCACATACAACTAATTATTAGAGTTTATTTGACTCTAAATAAAAATATTTACTAGAGTTTATTTTACTCCGCATACAACTAATTATTAGAGTTTATTTGACTCCACATACAACTAATCATTAGAGTTTATTTTAACCGACATATAACTCTTTGACTCCACATACAACTAATCATTAGAGTTTACTTTAACCGACATATAACTATTTGACTCCACATGCAACTAATCATTAGAGTTTACTTTAACCGACATATAACTATTTGACTCCACATACAACTAATCATTAGAGTTTATTTTAACCGACATATAACTATTTGACTCCACATACAACTAATCATTAGAGTTTATTTTAACCGACATATAACTTTTTGACTCCACACAGGATAAATTTGTAGTCTGTCAGTGGGCACAGCTAACGGAGCGGCAACAGATTGCCGTAGTTGGTGAGTTTCATTTAATTTAGCCTTACGTTAAATCTAACGTTTAACTGTGCGTGAAGTTTAAATGAAATTATATTTAAAGTAAAAGTTTCCCTTTCCAACCTGACGGTCTATGGGGCAAGTGAAGTAGAGTTCACTTGTTTCTGTGACCTCGGAGTGGGACGGAGTGGTCTAGCGTTAGAGAGCTGGACTGCTAACTCGTAAGTCTTGAGTTCGAATCCGGTTCAAGTCAGTAGGCCGTCCCTGAGTCCACCCAACTCCTTTTAGGGAAAGTAAAGGCGGCTGGGCATAGAGCTGACCACACTATCTCTTCATATGCCGAGGTCACAGATACAAGTGAACTCTACTTCACTCGCCTCATTGACCGTCAGGTTTGAAAGGCAAACTTTACTTTTTTATATTTAAAATAACATCGAACTAATATTTATTTAAATATATTTTTCAGTATACATTTTTGTAAACGTTTCAAATTTAACTTGAAATCTGCAATTACAAGTTTCCTAAGAGTAAATAATGAAAAATAAGTTGATAAGCTCTGTTAAATGTTAATAATAAAGTCTATGTTGTAAATGTTACGTAGATACTACGATATATTTTTAAAAGTTCCCTGAATTGGTTAAGGCAACCTACTTTAGTCCACACGCAACCATTTGTTTTTGTGGCTTCCTCTTTACTTTTTACTTTCTCCTGTTCAGAATAATAATATAAAGAAAGTATTGTAATCGAGCACAAAATTTGAACAAAATTTCGTGCAGTTTTAAATCCCCCCCCCCCCACTTTATGTATAAAGGCAATATAAAGTATCTATTGAAATCTTGTGAAATCTTAATCGAGATTTTAATTTTTTTTTTTAAATTTACTTTTAATGACCTTCCTGAACCTAAAAAAACTTACTTAGTTTTTCAATTTTCTTCGTCAGTGTTTGCATGATAACTTGACTGTACCAGTTTAGTGGACCAAATTTCATATGTGTATTATTTCTAGTTTGTATTTTTATTCTAACATGTGGGCGATTTACGGTACAAGGAAGTGGTTACTACACTTCCGATATCCCAAATGTCTGTAATACGCGTCAACTTTCTAAAGAATTTTTTAAACCGAAAGTGGTTGGCCTTACTTTTCTCTATTTCTAAAGGAACACAATAACTAGAGCCCTCCATTATACGGAAGTGGTACTAGAAAAAATAAGCATTATTCGTTTCAGATATGTAAATATAATTGCATGCATATGTATAAGATTATATTCTCTTAATTCTGTCAAATTTGGAGCCATTTTTGTTAAGCGGAAATAGTGCTTAACTCTACTTCCGTTTTTCTTTTCAAAAAAAAAAAAAAGATAATTTCTACCGGACTGATTTTTCTCAACTTTTCCTGCATTCTTACATTCTCGTATACGGAATTAGTAGTCGAACATATACCCTTTGGGGGTCATCCATAAATGACGTCACGCTTTTTTGACGCTTTTTACCTCCCCCCTCCCCTCCGTCACACGTCGTCACAAAAAGCCAGACCCCCCCCCCCCCTAAAATGACGTCACACCTCAACCTACAACCCCCCTCAAAATTGCAGTTGAATTTTTTAAAAACATCGATATTTTTCCAAAATCTTGTCTAAACTATTACAATTTATTAAAACAGTTATCTATAACGCGAAATAACGTCTAAAATTCGTTTTCTAACATTGCTTTTTTATAATGCAAAAATGTGACGTCGCAACATCTGACCCCCCCCCCTCCCCCTCATCACACATCGTCACAAAATTACGGACCCCCCTCCCCCCTACGAGTGTGACGTCATTTATGGATGACCCCCCTGACCAGTTACAATTATTAACAACTAAAACAAAATCGATATTTTGAGTTAATACATTTAGATAAACAGAGAAGTAAAATAATAATGAAATTAACAAAAAAATCATACGAGCACCTGAAACAAATTGTACACTATGTTTCTTTATCTCTGCAGATTTCACGAAGAAACCGGAAAGAAAAATCTTCATGTGTGACGGCAAAGAGGGGACTCTGGATTGGGAGTTCAATCCTTTTAAAAGATCAATCATAGTAAGGTGGCAGATGTTGGTGACGTTAGTGTTAAAAATAAATAAATCGTGACGTCATTCCCCCCCCCCCAGAATTATCGATATCTATCTATATATATAATTCTCTTCTGGGAGCCTTTAGAAAACAAGCTACAAGCGCGCCTTACAGCCCCCTCTCTTCCTCTCTATCGCTACCACCCCCCCCCCCCCCACCCCCTCACATGGCCTGGTGAGCTGTGGTTCACGCTGTTTACATTTTACAATCATAGAGACGGGTTTGGTGACGGCTATTAGGGGCAGATAATTTAGTTTGAAACGATTTTAAACTTAGAGGAGGTAACTAAGAGGAGGCTGCTTTCACGTGGGGGGGGGGGGGGGAAGGGGGGTTTAGTGTTTTTAAGCAATTTTTTTCAGTGGCAGCATTGGTACTGTCGAATTAAAAAATTATGAATTACTGAAAAGTAGAAAAAAACAACTAAATAGCGGCGTATGATATGCCGCGGGTCGGCTCGTATGTTATAATAATTGGGTTAAACTTGAGATACATCTGACTGTGTAGTAAATACTTCGAACCCAGCACCTCAGCAAAAATTAGTACATTAAAATATTCCAATTTACATGTTTTCACACAAAAAAATTATATATAAAAATATTTCAATTTACAATTCGTTTTAAAACAAAAATATAGTACACTTAAATATTCCATTTTACATGTTTTCTCACACACAAAAATAATATATAAATATATTTCAATTTACAACATGTTAGTATTTACTTGTGATCATACGTTATACGGGAGCCTATTTGACTATAATCTGAGCACAGCCACTAAGTTTCCTACAATTGTTAAAACATTAAAATATTTGGATGAAAATGAACTCGATACGTTTTTAAAAGAAACTTTCACTTTCTACTTTTCTCGTATACGAAGTATAGAGGAAGTATTGTAATCGTGCAAAGAAATCGAGATTTTCAAAAACCTCGACGTTTTAATACTCAATGCGTCGGAAAACTTAGTTTTGTAATTTTGTCAATATGTCTGTGTGTGTGTCTCTCTCTCTGTCTCTCTCTCTGTCTCTCTCTCTGCCTCTCTCTCTCTTTCTCTCCCTCTCTGTCTTTCTCTCTCTATCTCTCTCTCTCTCATGTACGAGATTCTATTCTTTTTAAAAGTTTGAGTAGGTATTAATTGATAAAAAATCGTATTCGAGGAATATTCGAGAGAGTTGAGGGTAGGTCACCCCCGCTCTATTGACACTCCCCATATTTTGTGCTCTATTGACACCCCCCATATTTTGTGCTCTATTGACACTCCCCATATTTTGTGCTCTATTGACACTCCCCATATGTTGTGCTCTATTGACATTCCCCATATGTTGTGCTCTATTGACACTCCCCATATTTTGTCCTCTATTGACACCCCCCATATTTTGTGCTCTATTGACACCCCCCATATTTTGTGCTCTATTGACAATCCCCATATTTAGTGCACTATTGACACTCCCCATATTTTGTGCTCTATTGACACTCCCCATATTTGGTGCACTATTGACACTCCCCATATTTTGTGCTCTATTGACACTCCCCATATTTGGTGCACTATTGACACTCCCCATATTTTGTGCTCTATTGACACTCCCCATATTTGGTGCACTATTGACACTCCCCATATTTGGTGCACTATTGACACTCCCCATATTTTGTGCTCTATTGACACTCCCCATATGTTGTGCTCTATTGACACTCCCCATATTTGGTGCACTATTGACACTCCCCATATTTTGTGCTCTATTGACACTCCCCATATTTTGTGCTCTATTGACACTCCCCATATTTTGTCCTCTATTGACACTCCCCATATTTTGTGCTCTATTGACACCCCATATTTTGTGCTCTATTGACACTCCCCATATTTTGTGCTCTATTGACACCCCCCATATTTTGTGCTCTATTGACACCCCCCATATTTTGTGCTCTATTGATACTCCCCATATTTTGTGCTCTATTGACACTCCCCATATTTTGTGCCAGGAAAACTACGCCGTGAGAGAGATCACGTGGACAGCGCTGGCCAGCCGCGAAAAGAGCCAAATCGTCATGGCCAAGGAGATATATAACCAACGAAACAGCAAGGTAAATTTTATAATAACAAATTTATAATCAACGAAACAGCAAGGTAAACTTTATAATAAGAGATATATAACCAACGAAACAGCAAGGTAAACTGAGATATATAACCAACGAAACAGCAAGGTAAACTGAGCTATATAACTAACGAAACAGTAAAGTAAACTGAGATATATAACCAACGAAACAGCAAGGTAAACTTTTTAATAAGAGATATATAACCAACGAAACAGCAAGGTAAACTGAGATATATAATCAACGAAACAGCAAGGTAAACTGAGATATATAACCAACGAAACAGCAAGGTAAACTGAGATATATAACCAACGAAACAGCAAGGTAAACTGAGATTATATAACCAACAAAACAGCAAGGTAAACTTTATAATAAGAGATATTTAACCAACGAAACAGCAAGGTAAACTGAGATATATAACCAACGAAACAGCAAGGTAAACTTGATGCGTTTCGGTATAACTTGTTCATATTACGTTTACATCTTTTGCACTGAGAAGGAATATAGATTTTAACTATTACTTTCTTGGTTTATCGATTTAAAATATTTTTTTACATTATGCTCATCGGGTTAGAGATTTTAAAACTAAATTTATGCCGTCAAGGGGATAAAGGTTGTCAGTAATTTTTAGGTTTATGTTTTGAGGAAAAGCGTAGACAGTAATTTTTACGCTTAGCTTTAGGTTTTGAGGAAAAGCGTCGACAGTAACTTTTAGGATTAGGTTTTGGTTTTGAGGAAAAGCGTCGACAGTAATTTTTTAGGATTAGGTTTAGGTTTTGAGGAAAAGCGTAGACAGTAATTTTTAGGATAAGGTTTAGGTTTTGAGGTAAATTGGTGAAAGGTGAAGAATTCCTGGTACTATGTGCTGTAAGGGCTTGTGGTTTTGATTCTCGTTTATCGTACAAAAGTTGTCTGTTCCCATTTGGCTTAAAATTTCTAGAGTGAAGTTGCAATTATTATTAATCTAATAGGTAATGGCAATAGCTTACTCTGAAACAAGACGGTGGATTAGCATTAATCTGGATTAAATGTTTCCACACCTCGTGAATCCACATGGTTGAATCTGTTTCAGGGCACATTCGCAAGGGACGGCCACGACCGTTGTAGGATTGTCGCAGCCACCGGGGAAGGCATCCCAAAACTCGAGATCTTCGGGGTGACTGATGAAGACAGCCGTGAGATCCGCATCAAGCTGGAGTTCTTTCAGGACCAAAAACAGTTGGTCCATTCTTTTTTCTTGTTCAAAATTTTGTTTAAACCTCATAAGTTACAACGTCGAAATGATATTGTGCAAATAATTTTAAAAATATTGTACAAAAAAAATTTAATACAACAATTATTGTGAGCTTCGGAGTCAATGGCCTCAGTGGCGCATAACCAGTTGACACGTATAATTAATTTTGCTGGAGGGGATCTATTCCAACACTAAAATTAAGAACGAAGAAGAAGAAGATTCTGAGCTTAACTTGACACAAAAAAAAAAGATGTAATTTTGTGGCAAAATCAAGTGCATTACTTTTTGCAACAAAGTGTAGATGGTTATAAAGAAAAATGATAGCTGTATTCCATGACTGAATTTAACAAGTCAGGGCCGAGTTCAAAGACAGGGGGGGGGGGTCGCTAGAAATGACATCAGACATTCTCTTTATGTCCTGCTCGACTCAAAGCGATAAAATGGGGTGATATGGTCAAGTGATAGAGCGCTCGTCTCAAGTTCGGATCTTGGACATGAGTCTGTGGTTTATCCAGCTTAGGTTCAAGTAAATGCGACTGATAATAGTAATGACCACACCATATCTTCATATGCCGTGGTCACGAAATAGATTAACTCTACTTCATCTATCCCATCGATCGTCAGGTACGAAAAATGAAAATTAACTTACTGATTATTTGATATACGGGTACATTTATGTTTTTCAAAATATAAAAACAGCATTTCAGAGAGCACATCTCCATAATAGATAGAAGACAAAATTTTTCAAAGACAAAATATTCCGAAGACAAAATAAAGTGCAGGCAAAATATCATAAAATTAACATATCGCAAGGAAAATACATCTCCGAAATGATCAAAATATAATCTGCATTGTGAATATATACTTAGCCATTTGCTTTATACATTACTAAACATAATTTAAACGAAACTTTAAAAAAATAACTATAATGTAAAGCAGGTTTTGATGTCGAATTTTTATTGTGTGCAATAAAATTATTTAAAAACAAATGGTATGATTAATTATCAACGCTTTAAAAATTAAAAAAAAATAAATGCCCTTGTTTTTTTAGTTGAGTATGTTTTTTTTTTATCTATTCCATTGTGTAGCAACAAGAGATCACTAAAAGGCAGATATGTGGGCAGTCACCAGGTACGTTGTTTGGTTTCATATTCGGGTCATATTCGGGTCATATTCGGGTCATATTCGGGTCATATTCGGGCCATATTCGGGTCATATTCGGGTCATATTCGGGTCATATTCGGGTCATATTCGGGTCATATTCGGGTCATATTCGGGTCATATTCGGGTCATATTCGGGTCATATTCGGGTCATATCCGGGTCGGGTTTGATGTCAATTATAAGTGTATGGTGTTGTAACAAACTGAACAACATTTCACATATTGCCTATAGCATCCTATTCTTTTGATATACCGTACAGAGTTTCTTCCAGGCATCTCTTCGGGAGGGCGAAGCCCCCCCCCCCCCCCGAACGAAATGAAATTTATATAATTTATATAGAAAATATATACTATTAGCAGCGTCCGCCCCCCGAAGAAAGTTTACCGCCCCCCCCCCCCCCCCCCCCCCCCGAAGATTTCAAGTGCCCCCCCTTCCCCCGGAGAAAAAAGTCTGGAAGAAACACTGATACCCTCTGTGATATATTATCTGGAATAGGAATTATGATGCCTCCATTTTCGCATATTTATTTACAAATAAATTTTCAAACCAAAAAAAAAATTTCGAGGAACTATGATTTAGTAAACTTATTGTAATAAATTATCATTTTTTTTTCTTTTCAGAAATACCACAATCAGAGTATAGATTTGTCTAGTATTTTAGGTATGCGTCACATATTTATATTATTGACAGTAAACACATTTAATCATAGGTTAATACGCCTTGCAATTTATTGTTTATTGATTCAAAGCAGTGTAAAATTTAATGACAGGTACATTGCCTAAAACAATTGATAACTTCATATTCATGGTAGTCCTAAACTTAAACAACTAGGTACATTACCATCATCTTACCTTTTTTGTACGCACGACAAATGGGTCCGCTACAGAAAGCTCACTCCAATATTGTTGGTCTCACAATGCGCAACATGTCACATTTTTATAACACAATTGTAGCTATTTCAACTCACATTTTATATCACAATTGATGCTCTTTCAACTGTCACATTTATATATCACAATTGATGCTCTTTCAACTCACATTTTTATATCACCATTGATGCTCTTTCAACTCACATTTTTATATCACAATTGATGCTCTTTCAACTGTCACATTTATATATCACAATTGATGCTCTTTCAACTCAAATTTTTATATCACCATTGATGCTCTTTCAACTCACATTTTTATATCACAATTGATGCTCTTTCAACTGTCACATTTATATATCACAATTGATGCTCTTTCAACTCACATTTTTATATAACAACTGATGCTCTTTCAACTCACATTTTTATGTAACAACTGATGCTCTTTCAACTGTCGCATTGTTATATCACAATTGATGCTCTTGTCAGTTCCGGCCCAAGGGGATCCGGGGGCCGCGGTGGAGCCGACCACTGTACAGACTCCAGAACCTACAACCCCTGCTCCTACAACTCCTGCCCCGACAACCACGCCTACACCAACCACAACCCCTACCACGACGCCAACAACCACACCTACCACAACTCCCACCACCACAACTAAGACTACAACAACACCAAAGCCAGTGAGATACATCCCCAGCGATTTACCACACTTTATAGAAGACACCGTTGAACTTATTGTCACCAGTAAGTAAATATGTCTCTCACCTGTAAGTACAGTGTTGATATGTCTCTTACCTGTAAGTACAGTGTTGATATGTCTCTCACCTGTAAGTACAGTGTTGATATGTCTCTCACCTGTAAGTACAGTGTTGATATGTCTCTCACCTGTAAGTACAGTGTCAATATGTCTCTCACCTGTAAGTACAATGTTGATATGTCTCTCACCTGTAAGTACAGTGTCAATATGTCTCTCACCTGTAAGTACAGTCTTAATATGTATCTCACCTGTAAGTACAGTGTTGATATGTCTCTCACCTGTAAGTACAGTGTTGATATGTCTCTCACCTGTAAGGTAAGTACAGTGTTGATATGTCTCTCACCTGTAAGTACAGTGTTGATATGTCTCTCACCTGTAAGGTAAGTACAGTGTTGATATGTCTCTCAACTGTAAGGTAAGTACAGTGTTGATATGTTTCTCACCTGTAAGTACAGTGTTGATATGTTTCTCACCTGTAAGTACAGTGTCAACATGTCTCTCACCTGTAAGTACAGTGTTGATATGTCTCTCACCTGTAAGGTAAGTACAGTGTTGATATGTCTCTCACCTGTAAGGTAAGTACAGTGTTGATATGTCTCTCACCTGTAAGTACAGTGTTGATATGTCTCTCAACTGTAAGGTAAGTACAGTGTTGATATGTCTCTCACCTGTAAGTACAGTGTTGATATGTCTCTCACCTGTAAGTACAGTGTTGATATGTCTCTCACCTGTAAGTACAGTGTTGATATGTCTCTCACCTGTAAGTACAGTGTTGATATGTCTCTCACCTGTAAGGTAAGTACAGTGTTGATATGTCTCTCACCTGTAAGTACAGTGTTGATATGTCTCTCATCTGTAAGTACAGTGTTGATATGTCTCTCACCTGTAAGTACAGTGTTGATATGTCTCTCACCTGTAAGTACAGTGTTATGTCTCTCACCTGTAAGTACAGTGTTGATATGTCTCTCACCTGTAAGTACAGTGTTGATATGTCTCTCACCTGTAAGTACAGTGTTGATATGTCTCTCACCTGTAAGTACAGTGTTATGTCTCTCACCTGTAAGTACAGTGTTGATATTTCTCTCACCTGTAAGTACAGTGTTGATATGTCTCTCACCTGTAAGTACAGTGTTATGTCTCTCACCTGTAAGTACAGTGTTGATATGTCTCTCATCTGTAAGTACAGTGTTGATATGTCTCTCACCTGTAAGTACAATGTTGATATGTCTCTCAACTGAAAGTACAGTGTCAATATGTCTCTCACCTGCAAATACAGTGTCTATATGTCTCTCACCTGTAACTATAGTGTCAACATGTCGCTCACCTGTAAGTACAGTGTCAACATGCCTCTTACCTTAAATATTGATAATGAAGTGTAAATACTGTCCCTTGTAAGGACCCCATCTAGCCATACAACACATATTGTATAAATAGTAACAAAATGTTTTACTGATTTTCCTACCTTGTCAGAGCCCCCTTCCAAAGACATACAAATTACATTGGAGGGTCACAAGTCACTTACTGGAAGCTTTATTTTGAGTTGTGAAATCAGGAACATGCCAAACTTTGGCACGCCAAAAGTGAACACAACTATATGGGTGAGTCTGTTAACATTACAATTTGGGTGAGTGTAATATGTTTACATTACAAGCTGGATGAGTCTAATACGTTAACATTACAAACTGGGTTAGTCTTTTAACATTACAATCTGGGTGAGTGTAATATATTAACATTACAGTGACGGTCAAATATGTTAACATTACAATATGGGTGTGCCTAATATGTTAACATTACAGTCTTGGTCAGTCTAATATATTAACATTACAATTGCTAAAAACTAATTGCTAAAAAAAAGATAACGGTAATTGAACGAAATCATTTACGTCTTTTAATCAGTGTGTGCATTTAATACGGTGTTGCGTCGATTGATGTATAAATTTGTTTTTTATAAAGGCTAGCAGTTATAAAAGTTAAACCTTCTCTAAATAACTTAAATATATGTCTTATTCACGAGGCCCTAATTGAGTCAATGTCGGAAGAAATAAATGATTCACATTACGCTGGACAAATCACACTAAGCATTTAGTCTCTATGTATTTAACAAAGTGTCAATATAAACATACATTTACAAAAAGACGCATGTTTTATAATTACTAGCCACGACAGAATACTTGATTGCATGTTTGTTTTCTCCGTAGATGGGTGAAAAGTCCATAGCCAGCAAAAATGATAAGAGCAAGCTTAGCCACAGCGAAGAATCCGCCACGGCTAACACCAACTTTTCTTGTGGGTGAGTCAAAACTTTTGGCGTTATACAACAACTTTTCTTGTGGGTGAGTCATAACTTTGGTTATCACACACCAATTTTCTTGTGGGTGAGTCATAACTTTGGTTATCACACACCAATTTTCTTGTGGGTGAGTCATAACTTTGGTTATCACACATTAACTTTTCTTGTGGGTGAGTCATAACTTTGGGCGTCATACACCTACTTTTCTTGTGGGTGAGTCAAAACTTTGGTTATCACACACCAACTTTTCGTGTGGGTGAGTCATAACTTTGGTTATCACACACCAACTTTTCTTGTGTGTGAGTCTCAACTTTGGGCGTCATTCGCCAATTTTTTTATGAGGTTGGGTAACACCCTTGTGTCAGTATCTTGGGCGTGCGGATAAAATAAAAAGGACTTGGCTAATGTTATTTTTCAGTTTAAACGATTGTCCTTTTCTTATCGCATTGCGGTATACCTTTAGATTAGTCCCCCTCCATCTAAGTTTGCCTCACTTTGATATTAAATTAATGTGTCAACATGAAGGAGTCCTCTTTGTTAATTGGTTTTTAGATGAGCAATCCAAGGTGATCTAGATCTTCAAACTGAGGCAGTTTATTTTCAATCTTGGGCCCAACCAGAGGCGTAGCGAGGGGGGGGGGGACATATGTCCCCGGGCGCCGACCTTAGGGGGGGGGGCGCCAAAATGGGTTGGAAAAACAAATTGAAAGTTTGAGGGGGGGTGTGGAAATGAAAAGTTCGAGGGAGGGGGGTGCAAATCGAAAGTATGAGGGGGGGTGCAAATCAAAAGTTCAAGGGGGTGCAAATCGAAAGTTTGTCCCCGGGCGCCGGGAAGGGTCGCTACGCCTCTGGGCCCAACATACATTGTCTAACGAAAATATTTTGATAACACCATTATTACATGTGTCTGAATTTAATAGTAAATGTATTTATATCTTTTTTAATTAAATACAAATAAGAATATATATGAATTAAACTACTACACTATGTTAGAGAACAAATCTATTTTATAAATCTTTTATTTCTAAATTATGAATGAAATAAGGGCCTACGTTAAAAACTTGAGATGTTTTCTCCAGTTACGCCAAGTGTTCTAAATCTAATAGGATTCTTTCAGGGCTTTGATTCCCACGTTTTGAGATAGACATGAATGTTTAAAGAAATGTATGAAGGTACAGTTGTTAAAACTTGATATTTTTTATTTGAACCAGACTTGAGGGCGAGGCACTAAGATGTTTAGCACCTGACGACAAGAGACGGCAAAAGCAATACATCTCAACTAAAAGTAATTTGTTTTGTTTTTTACGGATACATTTTTTGGTCTCTACTGGTATGTGCGGGATTATTGTGTTTATTTTAATGCACTATTTTAACAACTGGATTTAAAATTTCAAGATATAAAACAGAATTGGTTTTTCTTAAGTTTAAGTTCATTACTGTTTCAAATGGTGCAGATTTGGTGGGATCATTGTCTTTCTTTTGCTAGATAAACGCTGATTTTAATAAAAATTATAGTTACATTACTATTAAACAAAATCGAATAGAAAAATAAAGCGCGAAGGAATAAAAAAAAAATGTATCGTTTGTATCGCGAAATCAAATAAAAGTGGATTTTTAAAATGCATTACAAAAACGTTTTAATAAAAAGTTTTACTATAAGTAAGCACTAAAACAGGAGAAAATAAATTATTTTCCTTAAATATGTAATTAAATAAGTGAAAAGAAAAGCAAGGGTCGCTATTTATTATTTATTGAATATTTTTACTAGAATTTAAGAATGAACCCATGCTTATGTTTTAGACATTCATATAGTAGTTCATTATTATCTATTTAAAGATGATAATTTATTATCTCCTCTTTATATCACAACTAGCCGTCCCGACCAGGCTTTGCACTGGCTTTTGTGAAAAACGTATCCGTAATGTAACGTCACTTGTGTGTTTATTTAGCCTCACGTGTCCGAGTTTATGGAATATATTGCAGTTCCAAATAATGTCTATTTGCAAATATCAACATTTGAGAAAATATATAACCATATACTTAACTCTAAACCAAACCATGACCACAACTAAACACACACACAACCATAAGCATAAAAGAACATATACATAGACATAAATCCTCTTCATTCCTCGTATTTCTATGTCTAAAAACAGATAAACACTGACATAAACCCTAACCCTCCCCACAATCACAAACAAATAACACAAACATCAACAACAAAAAAGGCAACCCCCACCACAATCTCAGCCATTTTTATATTTAATCTTTATATCTCAATAGATATTAGAATGCGCCCATTACCTAAACAAGTATAAAATGTGCCCATTACCTCAACATGTATACAAATGTGCCCATTACCTACACATGTATACAAGTATTCACATTACCTCAACATATATACAAATGTGCCCATTACCTCAACATGTATACAAATGTGCCCATTACCTCAACATGTATGTAAATATGCCCATTACCTAAACATGTACATACATGTTCCTATTACCTCAACATGTATACAAATGTGCCCATTACCTACACATGTATACAAGTATTCACATTACCTCAACATATATACAAATGTGCCCATTACCTCAACATGTATACAAATGTGCCCATTACCTCAACATGTATGTAAATATGCCCATTACCTAAACATGTACATACATGTTCCTATTACCTCAACATGTATACAAATGTGCCCGTTAGCTAAACATGTATACATATGCGTTCATTACCTACACATGTATAAAATGTGCTCATTGCCTCAACATGTATACAAATGTGCCCATTACCTCAACATGTATACAAGTGTTCACATTACCTCAACATGTATACAAATGTGCCTATTACCTAAACATGTATACCATTGTGCCCATTACCTCAACATGCATACAAATGTGCCCATTACCTCGACATGTATAAAATGTGCCCATTACCTCAACATGTATACAAGTGTTCACATTACCTCAACATGTATACAAATGTGCCCATTACCTAAACATGTATACCATTGTGCCCATTACCTAAACATGCATACATATGTGCCCATTACCTCGACATGTATAAAATGTGCCCATTACCTCAACGTGCATACAATTGTGCCCATTACCTCAACATGTATAAAATGTGCCCATTACCTCAACATGTATACAAGTGTTCACATTACCTCAACATGTATACAAATGTGCCCATTACCTAAACATGTATACCATTGTGCCCATTACCTCAACATGCATACATATGTGCCCATTACCTCGACATGTATAAAATGTGCCCATTACCTCAACGTGCATACAATTGTGCCCATTACCTCAACATGTATAAAATGTGCCCATTATCTCAACATGTATACAAGTGTTCACATTACCTCATCATGTATACAAATGTGCCCATTACCTAAACATGTATACATATGTGCCCATTACCTCGACATGTATAAAATGTGCCCATAACCTCAACATGTATACAAATGTGCCCATAATCTCAACATGTATACAAATGTGCCCATTACCTCAACATGTATACAAATGTGCCCATAACCGTAACATGTGTACAAATGTGCCCATAACCTCAACAGATATCCAAATGGACCAAAACGTCAAAGAGAGCATCGACCCAGCAGTCATCTTGTACGGTCTCGAGAATTCGTGGTGCGTCATCCTAATGATCTGGGCCGTCTCTCTGATGCTGGAGCACGTACAAACTCTCATCCTCATTGAGAAGAAGAAGGCCCTCAAAGCCGAACAGAAGGCGCTGAAACAACTCAAGGAAAGAAATAAAGCTAAAACTGATGCACTTAAACAGTATAATAAGGCGCTAGCAGCTAAGTCAGGGCCGCCGGCAGATAAAGCGGCAAATCCTTAGGGCTGGACCACCTTTAGACAAGGTGACAAATTCCTTAAGTTTAAGGCTGGACCACCTTTAGACAAGGTGACAAATTCCTTAAGTTTAAGGCTGGACCACCTTTAGACAAGGTGACAAATTCCTTAAATTTAAGGCTGGACCACCTTCAGACAAGGTGACAAATTCCTTAAGTTTAAGGCTGGACCACCTTTAGACAAGGTGACAAATTCCTTAAGTTTAAGGCTCGACCACCTTCAAACAAGGTGACAAAATCCTTAAGTTTAAGGCTCGACCACCTTCAAACAAGGTGACAAATTCCTTAAGTTTAAGGCTCGACCACCTTCAAACAAGGTGGCAAAATCCTTACGTTTAAGGCTGGACCATCTCAAGATTTAATTTTTAATGTTTTCAGTTAAATTTATTCATCTGTTTTGCTTTTTCTCAACTTTTATATTTTTCGTAAATTTGTTGTCAACATTTCTGCCACTTTGAATAGTGTTATAAAATCAATAATTAAATGGTTATTGTGCGTCGATTTTCAACACCATCACTCACTCATGCAACAAAATGTATCATCGTGCTATGTACATTCCATTAAACCAATGTATCTTGGTTTTAATGCCACATAAACCAATGTATTTTGGTGCTACAGCTGTGTGACTCAATGTATCTGGGTGCTAAAGCTATCTGACTAAATGTATCAGTATGTTACAGCTATCTGACTCAATGTATCTTGATAAACTGTGTATCTCAGCGTAAAACTAGATATGACATTGTAGTACATTTGGCATGTTCAATACTAATCTAGTTTAGTTTTGATTATAAAACATTGATGTGCTTATCATTAAAATAAAATAACGTTGGCATTTGTTGTTTTATTGCTACTGTTTTTTGTAGGAGGATTAACTTCTCTAGTGTGAAAATTTATTTAGTTTAAAAAGATAATTGGAATAGTGTTCAACAATAAATTTTATTCTTAAACAATATCTCGCTTGTTGTTTCCATTTTAGAAAGTTTTTTTAAACATTGATAAATTACTTTTCAAGAAAGAAGCAAAATGGAAAAAGGTTTAAAAATTATTTGCGTCCTGTATAGTTGTTTATATTTAAATTATTTAAACACACAGCTAAAATAAGATGGAACGTTTACTGTATAGTGTTCTCTGCGTTGATGATATGGAAGGTTTGATGGTGATGTTGGCGGTGAACAGGGGGTTGTCGAGGTAGGCTGAGTAGTTTCGATCACGTCTACACGCTCTCGATTGTTTGAAGAGAAAAATTGTCCTCTTGTGGAAATTGATGATGATTTAAAAAGTAATTATAAATTAATAACTAAATATAGAAATATTGATATATTATGGTAATATTATAAAATGGCTAGTGTTGTGGTGATTTAAATAAACAATATAAATGAGAACATAAATTAATTTTATTTGATTAAAACATGGAATAATTCACAAAATAAATTCTAATTAATGAGAGAGAAAATAATAAACTATTAAAATAAATTGAAGCAAAATTACTTTTAAAAATGTGGATGTAACACTGTTACAAATGAATAGAAAAAGCAATGAATTGGATACTCAGTCCTCATTTAATGTATCAAAAACAACAAACAGAATTTTAAAAACTATTTAACAGGGCTGAACAACATTCTCATTTAGGTTAAAATAAACGTATGGATACGTAGGATTTATGGCCTTAAGGTTATAATAAAAATATAGATTCGTGGGATTTTATAGACTTGATCTTTTCCTTTTTGTAACCAAGACACACATGAGGCCACCACAGAAAACTCCCTCCACTTTTGCCAGTCACCGGCAATTTTCCTGCCTCAGCCGGCTGCTTCCTCGTGGCGCGCCTTCAAGTATCCCTTGGCCTTCCCTGCTTTCTTTTTCCTTCAGGCGTCCAGTTTAGCGTCACTTCTACGATGTATTTTTAGCGCAATTTCCATTCTGGAGAATTGCGTTTATTAACCCGTCATTTCTGGATGAATGGATGGATGGATGGATGGATGTATGAATGTATGAATGTGTGTCCGCAGCTTTAAGTCGTATCTCCTCCTCAACGAAGCAATATCGATGACTAGTTCCAAAAGCAATTATGTTAAGTACGTTATGAGGATGAGCATAGGCCATAAAAATTCCGGGTTTCTTTCATGGATTTCCCGGAAAAGCCAAAAAACCTCGAAAAAATGCAGTTTTTTGCCCATATCTCGGCAACCAGACAACTTAGCGACTTGAAACATGTACCAATCGATTCCTGCCATAATTTAGAACAATATTGCCGAAGAAAGTTTTCAAAAATATCCTTTCGTTCGGTCACAAAAAATTTTTTGAATTAATTAAAATTTTGACCGAATTAGTAGGCATTTTTTCCAACCACACCACACGCGTCATCACGTTCAATAGCGGCGCCATCACGTTCAATGGCTGCGTCATCACGTTCAGTAGCTAGGCGCGCAATGGTTTTTAGTCATGTAACTATATTGTAAATAAAACATGTATTTTAACCAATGGTCTTACTAACCCTGCTCTTGATTTACGCTACGACAGAGCTATTTTTAGATAACATAAGGAAATTGCGCTTGAATGTCACTAGACTTTTTAATTAACTTGTTTACTCATTCTTAGGACGAGCCCCATCCATCGTCATCTTTTTTTTTAATTTTGGAAACTAATTCCATTTCATTCTTTTTACTTTCTCGTATATACGTAGTATAGAGAAAGTATTGTAATCGTGCAAAAAAAAAAATCGAGATTTTTACAAATCTCGACGTTTTACACCTCACTGATACGGAAAAACATAATTTTGCAATCTTGTCCGTATGTCTGTGTGTGTGTGTCTGTGTGTGTGTCTGTCCGTGTGTAAACACGATAACTTGAGTACCGTTACAGCTAGGTTGATGAAATTTCATATATAAGTATTTTATCAAAATCGTAGATCCGTATCAACTTTTGAGCGATTTCCGATAACCGGAAGTGGTACTTTTCCTACTTTGAATTTTTTAAAAGCCTATAACTTGAGTACTATTTCAGATAGATAAATGAAATTTCACATGTAAGTAAAAGATCTAATTCTCTACCTTCTGTTAAATTTTAAGTAATTCCGGTTGACTGGAAGTAGTAATTTACGCTACTTCCGATTTCTCAAAAAACTAATGTAAATTTTAAAAGTACTAATAATATTGCGCACTATTATGCGCTTTTTTTATTTGCGTTCACTTGGTGTGCAATTAATTTGTCTACGAGATTTTATTCTATTTTTAAAACTTTAAGTATTTAAAATGGATTAAAAATCATGTCTATAGCCCGAGTTTCCATTCCCTGTTATTTTATATAAGAATATTCGAGAAATAGGGGAGATCACTCCCGGTTTATTTGAGATGGTGTTAGACCAGTGTACGCCTTTTTATAAACTTAAGTTATCATAAATAACGATTAAATAATCATAATTAATATTTAAAATGTAACCATCTCTTGTCAACAAAGATGATGTTTTTTTTAATTTAGTATGATTACATAAACTTTTCAACCCTATTGAATGAAACCGAAAGTGGGTTGTCCTGAACTTTGAACTTGACACACCGCCGTTTCTAGTGTTTTAAGTAGTTTTATGATTCATCCGGATAAAGCGTTCTGAAGTTTGTAACTTAGAAGTAGAAGTACTGATTTTTGGCAGTTTTTGCTTGTTTGCTAGGCCTCTTAATATTTCTTGAATTTAAAAATATGGCTATTGGTTTAATTATTATTTTCTTATTAGTATGTATACGCTAAGTGAGAATGTTGATGTTAGGTTTAATTTATGCAATGGTACTGTTGATTCGGAAAAATGTTTTTTTTAGAATACAATAGAACATTTTATAAAAAGTATTTTTGTAGATAGTGGTAAAATAAGAACACCGTAAAACTTGAAATCTTACTCAAAGTATTTGTTAAAAGGGGTTTATTTTTTTATGTAGTATGATGTAGGTGATTTTGCAAGTTAAGAGCACCCACCATTTGTGTATTTCGTGAAACCTGTCGCGGTGGATTTAGGTAGGTCTGTAATGACGTGTATGTAGTATGAAAGTTATAATTAACTTATGTAACTGATGTGTGGTTTTTGTTATAATACTACTTTATAAAGCATGACGGCTGTATCTAACAAATATAAAAGTCGAGTTGTGGGTCCATTAAAAAACACCGGTTTTAGTGTCCCGAAATTCCCCAAAATTTTATGTTTTTAACTGATTCAAATTTTGAAAAATCATATTAAATTTGTTTGAAGATATGTTCTTAAACCTTTTAGCTGAGTACCCTAAAATATGGTAGAAAATTATCAATTCATTGTGTATCAGGCTTAAAATATATATTTTTTTAATAAATGGTGGAAATCCTACGAAGGGGTTAATTTTTAAGATGGCCGCCGTTGTCATAGTTACCAAGATTTTTCCACCAATTTATCCTATGGAAACACCCCCATGGTCGGTGAAATTTCATTGGCTTGTGATTTAGCAAATGCTAGACCACCAGTTTACTAAAAGATAAAAATATTTTAATGTGTTTTTGTTTCTTAATATTTGTTTTAAAATATTTAAATATTAATTGTGTTTGAATACAAATTGTTTTCTCTGCATAAATCATTGTCCTATTTTAATAATGCAATGTGTTCTATTCTGCAGAAGAGTAACAGGACTCTAAAGGTGGAATTATAAAATGTAAACAACATAAACAATGTTAACAATGGACCTATAAAATATATACAACACAGAACAATTTTAACAGTGAACTTATAATGTAAACAACATTAAAAAATGTTAACAGTTTACCTATAAAATGTAAACAGCACAGAACGATGGTAACATTGAACTTATAATGTAAACAACATAAAACAATATTAACTGTGAACTTATAATGTAAACAACACAGAACAATATTAACAGTGAACCTATAAAATGTTAACAACACAGAACAATATTAACAGTGAACACTTCATGTTGAGAGCAAACAAACATGTTTAAATCCGAGTCTATACCAATGAAACAACAAAAAAAATTGTAAAATTGAAGAGAACCCACAATGATGAAAACTTCAAAAATGTTGTCAACAACACCTTAGCTATAATGATGAAAACAACAAGCTTTAAGATTATGTGCACCATTTTGTACGGTAGGATTTGTATACTGTTTTATTTTTGCGATGGAATTATGTTACTTCATCATCATGTTTTACTTTTTTTTACCTTGAAGATACCAATTAAGAAGTTACTAAATAAATAGACACAGTGTGTTGTTTTTTCTGTTAGAATAGTTTTTTTAATTAAGCGCCGGGTCCTTATAGGGCGGGGAATAAGGGGGGGGGGGCTGACACCACCGTCCCAGTTAACCCCCAACATCCCCTCTCCTTATGGGTTCGGTAAATTGATAATTACCGTTACTAAAATCAAGAATCAGTTAAATTTTAACTAAGAGTTGTCGATTTAAAAAAAAAACCACCATGTAAGGGAATTAAATTAAAGGTACAAATTGTGTTCTATAGATCGTATCATTATTTTGTGTTTGCTTTGTGCATTAATTATTTAATACTTGTTAAATGGTTTACAAATTAAAATGTAATTTTTATTTTATTTTTATTTTTTTATCCTCAACACCCCCTTTCCTGATGGATTCACTAAATTAATGATTACCGTTACTAAAATTAAGGATCAGTTAATCTTTAGCTAAGAGTTGTAGATTTTTTAAAATGCCATGTTAGGGATAATAAATTCAAATTAACGGAACAAAATGTGTTTTCGTATATCGTATCAATATTTTGTGTTTGCTTTGTGCAATAATTATTTATTACTTGTTAAATGGTTTACAAATTAAAATGGAATTTTTAATTTTAAAAAAAATTATTTTAGCTTGTCACGTTTGGTCTCAGAGAATTGACATCAAGTCGTTTGATCAAACCTTGAGCGTCACCAGCTGCAGACGTGGACTACGTCACGATATCGACCGTGTGGTGATGGTTGCAGACGTAGACTTCCCGCCTCAGGGTGACACGTGGTATCGGGTTGTTCAGTTTCAAATCAAACCGTTGGGGGCGGATGATAGTAGCTACACACACGTGAGTCTTTGATGAGTCGATATTATCTAGTAAGTGAATACCTGGATAAGATCTAATTAGTCAACACTTGGATAAGATTTAATTATCAAATTTGTAAATTTAATGCAACAATGAGATCTAATTAGTGAACACTTGGATACGATCTAATTATCGAATTTGTAAATTTAATGTGAAAATGAGATCTAATTAGTGAACACTTGGATAAGATCTAATTATCGAATTAGTAAATTTAATGCCACAAAGATCTAATTAGTGAATTAATGCAACTATAAGATCTAATACTTCAACACCTCGATAAGATCTAATTATAGAATTGATTCAACAATCAGATCTAATTCTTGAATACCTGGATAAGATGGGCAACTTCTGTCCTTTCTTAACTTAAAGCCCAGGTTTTGTGCTTTGATTTCAAATGCACAATTATGCAATGGTCTATTAGACTATGAAGGAATATACAAGATATAGTTAGTGAATTAAATACACCAATTTGTCAAATAACCGACATAATGCAAAAAGAATTAACGTTCACATTTTTTACTTAAGCATTCAAAAGGCAGATAAAGTAGAGACCATGTTTCTTGACCTCGTTGTATAAAGGTATGATGTAGTCAGTACTATTCCCAGCCGCCTTTACTTTATCAAACGTGTGTCAAGTAGGCCTACTCATCAGCGCTGGGTAGACTAAGGGACGTCCCGCAGTCGCTACTCCAGACCGCGATCTGAACTCGAGACCTTCGGGCTAGCAGTCGAGCACTCTACCACACGACTACGCAATTCCATGAATGCAGCAACAAGATCGAATTAGTGATTTAATTTAACACTAAATCTAGTTAAATACAAAGCGACAACAACAAAATCTAATTGAAACAATGCAACAATAAAATTTAAATGGTGACTATTAAACAATAAAATTTAGTCAGTGACCAGCGTTACTTCCAGGCATCTCCCCGAAGAATGTCTACCGTCCCTGCCCCCTCCCCGAACTAAAAATAGAAAACATACTTTTACCGAAGTCCCCCCCCCACCCATCGTCCGTCCGTCCCCCCGAAAATATCCCACCCCTACCCCGGAGAAAAACGTCTGGATCAAACACTGTCAGTGACTAACCATCAAGACATATGACCCCGCACATTTTATCTCCCACCCAGCTGTGCGGTGTAGACCTGAGAGAAGGGTGCAGCGGTTCGGTGCCAGACCTATGCTACTGCAGCTCGGCAAGCGGCAACGTCAGCTACCGTGCCGTGATCAACATGACGGCTAGGGCTGCCTACAGTGGGGCGACGGTCCGAGGGGTCATGAGGTTGCACAACAACAGTGCTTTCTATCAGCCTGGGGAGAAGCGTCTTCCGGCAATATTCGGTGAGTTGCGGCAGTATGGTACATTCTAATTTTCATCTGTTGGGGGAAATACGGTACATGTACATTCAAATTTTCAGCTTTTGGGGGCAATACGGTACATTCTTATTTTCATCTTTTGGGGGCAATACGGTACATTCTAATTTTCATCTTTTGGGGGCAATACGGTACATTCTAATTTTCATCTTTTGGGGGCAATACGGTACATTATAATTTTCATCTCTTGGGAGCAATACGGTACATTTAAATTTCATCTTTTGGGGCAATACGGTAGGCTTATAATCGAATTTACACCAACGGGAGCAATACGGTACATTCTAATTTTCATCTTTTGAGAGCAATAATGTTTCTATAACTTTTATCTTTTGGGAGCAATAAGGTTTCTCTAACTTTCATCGATTGAGGAAATATTTTTTTACCAACTTGATAATCACAGTCTCTTTCGGGCACCTCTTCATATAGAAAATAATTATTTTTACCAGAGACCGCCCCCTCCCCCCTACTGAAATTTATCATCATATATTTTTAAATGTGTATTATATAATCCATACAGATCTTTCCTCTGTAAAGCTGCAGTTAAACAACGAAAGTTGGACTTCCGGTAAAAAGATGGAGATAAGCTCAAATCAGAGTATAATTTCATTCTGCTGTTTTAATTCGCCTGATCCTTGCACAGTCAAAATAAAACATGGGGTTAGCGTTCTTACTTCAGGCGTTAACTGCACGGAGCTGAATCTCAAAACAAAACTAAACAGAACAACAACCTTGAGTTTACAGATAGATGTGTGTGGCTACCTGAAATCTACAGGCAGTTACGTTTATATTTATGAATACGGCAAGTAGTATTTTATGTTGTTGTTGTTATAGTTGTTTTATGTTTGCCAATATTCGTTTTAGAAATAACCTTCCTCGATCTTTTGGTTGATGAAAAATAATAGATCTGTCTTTTCTATTATTTATTATATATTTGGAGGTCATTTATAACGGTGTCATATTTTTTTCTAACGAAATACCTCCTTATCACCATCGTCACATCGACAAAAAACTGGACACAACCACCTAGACATCAATCTATAACCTACGCAGCATTCTCTTTAAAACTTTTTTTGTGTTTTTTTTATAAGTGGTTTCTTTCTTGAATATTTACTTTCCTCCTTTAACATTGTGTATACTAATCAAATGGTATTTTATTTATAAGTATTTTAAAAATGCGAGATAGTTGCTAAAATTCACTTCTTTAACACTTGTATTTAAACTGTATTAGTTCGCTGTCACACGTTTTGAAACCCCTTACTCCTTGTCACACATCGTTACAAAATTTTAAACCCACCCCTTTCCGCATTCCCCCTTAGGAGTGTGTCATCCGTTATGAACGACTTTTGTTTGCAGTGTTTCTTCCAGGCATATTTTCGGGAGGGGGGGGGGGGGCACTGTTTCTTCCAGATTTTTTTTCTCCGGGGGAGGGCTACAAGATCATACTCTCAATTGTTATCCTTACGTACCTAGTCAAACATTCACAATTTTATAAACATAAAATCATTCTACAACACATATACTCTCATACCTTTGCAATACACTGAGATACCATTCATAACAATATTGAGACCATATGAGAATATGGTTAAATTTTTTTTTTATAAAAAACGTTTTAATAACAAGCTTTTATCGACTAAAAAGGAGAACATAAATTATACACTACTATTTAAGTAACTATAAAGAAAAGCGTTGCTCTCTTCCTAAATATTAGTAAAGGTATCCAATAGGTACTAAAGTGACCCACGCTTTTCTTTATAGTTATTTAAATAGTATGTAGGCTATAATTTATTTTCTACTTTTTAGTGCATTATTACAAAAAAATTCATAAAAAAAACGTTTTAATAACAAGCTTTTATGTAATAATGCATTAAAAAGTAGAAAATAAATTATAGACTACTATTTAAATAACTAGAAAGAAAAGCGTGGGTGTCTTCCTTAACATTAGTAAAGGTATCCAAAAGATACTAAAGTGACCCACGCTTTTCTTTATAGTTATTCAAATAGTACTGTATGATTTTTTTTTCACTTACAATAAGTATAATAAAATTTATGGTAGCCAATCGAATAGCAGGATGACATTGTGGATTGGACAAATCTAAATAAAGCAAGTTTTTAATCCATGTCAACAATGTGATACCGAATTATGATACCATTACCGAATTCTGAAGGTTTTTGAGAAATTTTAAATAAAGTAAACTATTCATTCCGGCTAAATAATATCGCTGAAACGTTTTTGAAAAATTAATTAATATATATATATATATATATATATATATATATATATATATATATATATATATATATATATATATATATATATATATATATATATATATATATTTATTTATTTATTTATTTATTTATTTATTTATTTATTTATTTATTTATTTATTTATTCAATTATTAACATATTCATTCATTCATTCATTCATTCATTCATTCATTCATTCATTCATTCATTCATTCATACATACATACATTCATTCATTCATTCATTCATTCATTCATTCATTCATTCATTCGTTCATTCGTCCATCGGTTCATTCGTTCATTCGTTCATTCGTCCATTCGTTCATTCGTTCATTCGTTCATTGATTCATTGGTTCATTGGTTCATTGGTTCATTGGTTCATTGGTTCATTTGTTTAATTGTTCATTTGTTCATTCGTTCATTCGTTCATGTGTTCATGTGTTCATGTGCTCATGTGCTCATGTGTTCATTTGTTCATTTGTTCATTTGTTCATTCGTTCATTCGTTCATTCGTTCATTGATTCATTGGTTCATTGGTTTATTGGTTCATTGGTTCATTGGTTCATTGGTTCATTGGTTCATTGGTTCATTGGTTTAATTGTTCATTTGTTCATTCGTTCATTCGTTCATTCGTTTATTCGTTCATTCGTTCATGCGTTCATGTGCTCATGTGCTCATGTGCTCATGTGCTCATGTGCTCATGTGTTCATTTGTTCCTTTGTTCCTTTGTTCATTTGTTCATTTGTTCATTTGTTCATTTGTTCATTTGTTCATTTGTTCATTTGTTCATTTGTTCATTTGTTCATTTGTTCATTTGTTCATTTGTTCATTAGTTCATTAGTTCATTTGTTCATTTGTTCATTTGTTCATTTGTTCATTTGTTCATGTGTTCATGTGTTCATGTGTTCATGTGTTCATTTGTTCATTTGTTCATTTGTTCATTTGTTCATTTGTTCATGTGTTCATGTGTTCATGTGTTCATTTGTTCATTTGTTCATTTGTTCATTTATTCATTTATTCATTTATTCATTTATTCATTTATTCATTTATTTGTCATTAGTTGAAACACCGAAGAAAGAAGAAGAGAAATTCGGAACTCCATTCATCATTTCTCTGTCTGTTGCTTCAGGACTTTTACTGGTTTTCTTATCTGCGGCGTTTATTCAGCTCTGTGTGAAAAGTAAATAGTTCTTTACGATTTTGTACCTAAGATTACATGTTTACCTCATGACATCTCGTGCAGTGTTTCTTTCAGGCATCCCTCCGTGGATGAGAGGTTGGTAGTCCACTTCACCCCCTCCTCGACCGGAACGAAGTAGAAACAAATATTTCATAAATATAAACGTAACTGCCTGTAGATTTCAGGTAGCCACACACATCCATCTCTAAACTCAAGGTTGTTGTTCTGTTTAGTTTTGATTTGAGATTCAGTTCAGTGCAGTTAACGCCTGAAGCAAGAAGGCTAACCCCATGTTTTATTTTGGCTGTGCAAGGATCAGGCGAATTAAAACAGCAGAATGAAATTATACTCTGGTTTGAGCTTAACTGGATTTCTACTGGAAGTCCTACTTTTGTTGTTTAACTGCAGCTTCACAGAGGAAAGATATGTATGGATTATTAGACACATTTTAAAATATATGATGATAAATCTATTGGGGTTAACAGAAACATTTTCAATTATTGACCTACTATCTTTTCTTTTGGTTGGAAAAGATTCCCTCCAACACAATTAATTAAGTATAGGTGTCAACTGGCTGAATTGAGAAAAAATATTTTTTAACCTTCGTCCCGTCCCGTTCAGAAAAACGTGTGTAAGTCACTAACGCCTTGGTAGAGCGGCAGTGTACATAATCGCAAACGCGAAAGACTAGAGTTCAAATACCAAGCAGTGCTTTTTCTAGTCAGAAACTACCTTTATGTCTACGTAGCTAGCTATAGAATTGGTGTAGCAATGTCAAAAACTTAGAGTGAACAGTTTTTTAAAATTTGTTGCATTGTCAGCATGTATTGTGTGTGTTTACGTGTATGTGCATTGCCAATATTTGCGTGTGTATACATTTCAAACATTTTTCTTGTGTCTACATTACCTACATGTTTACTTTTTACTTTGCCAACATGTTTACTTTTTACTTTGCCAACATGTTTTCTTGTGTGTACATTGCCAACATGTTTTCTTGTGTGTAAGCTCTACATTGCCAACATGTTTTCTTGTGTGTAGGCCTAACATTGCAACATGTTTTCTTGTGTGTAGGCCCAACATTGCAACATGTTTTCTTGTGTGTTATAGGCCCAACATTGCAACATGTTTTCTTGTGTGTAGGCCCAACATTGCAACATGTTTTCTTGTGTGTAGGCCTAACATTGCAACATGTTTTCTTGTGTGTAGGCCCAACATTGCAACATGTTTTCTTGTGTGTTATAGGCCCAACATTGCAACATGTTTTCTTGTGTGTAGGCCCAACATTGCAACATGTTTTCTTGTGTGTACGCCCAACATTGCAACATGTTTTCTTGTGTGTAGGCCCAACATTGCAACATGTTTTCTTGTGTGTACGCCCTATATTGCCAACATGTTTTCTTGTGTGTACGCCCTATATTGCCAACATGTTTTCTTGTGTGTTCGCCCTATATTGCCAACATGTTTACTTTTTACTTTGCCAACATGTTTACTTGTATTTAGTGAGGCACAGAGCGAGACGACTAAATCAACGCAAGGACCTGCCTGCCATCTACAACAGCCTCGATGACCTACATATTTACCACGAAGTCCAGAACGAGGGCTACAGGAGGGTGGCAAACGAGAACGAGGCTGCCGGCCCACAAGACATGAGTACTGTTGACCAGCACTGTGATGGGTATATCACACCATTAGATCTACTACAGCGGTCTACAAGTAGTCCGGAAAGTTCTGAAAATTCGCTTTCTGGATATACGACTATAGATTGACACAATCTAGATTTGTATCACGATAAACTTGTATCATCGCATACTTGTATCAAGATATTTGTGTCACCATGGAATTGTATCATCACAGACTTGTATCAAGATATTTGTAACACTATAGACTTGTTTCATCAAAGACTTGTTTCATCACAGACTTGTATCAAAACAATTGTTTCACTGTAGATTTGTATCAAAACAGTTTTGCATCAAAATAGATTTGTATCAAAACAGATTTGTATCAAAATAGATTTGTTTCACCGTAGATATGTTTCAAAATTGATTTGTATTAAAATAGACTTGAATCGAATAAGAATTGTTTAACAATAGACCTGTATCAAAACAGATTTTTAACAAATTAGATTTGTACCAAAACATAATTGTTTCACCAAAACTTGAATCATCATAGACCATAACGACGTAAACTGTTATCAGTATGGACCAAGATATTATTATCTTACATTAAGGTAGGCATGTATCACCATTGACACACACATAAACATACTTTTGATCACCATAGACTTGTAACACCATAGAAATGTATCACCAAAACCTTAGGATATACTATCGTAGCGACGATTCCCGGCGCCCGGTGACAAACTTTCAACTTGCCGCCCCGTCAATTTTTCGATTTGCACCCCCCCCCCTCAAACTTTCGATTTGCACCCCCCCCCCCCCCCCCCTCAAACTGCAAAACGCAGCTAAAATGACAATTTAATTTGTTTTTACAACCCATTTTGGCGCCCCCTATGGTCGGCGCCCTGGACGTATGTGTCCCCCCCCATCCCCCCACCCCCACCCCACCCCCCATCGCTACGCCTCTGATCGTAGGTTAGGTGTGTGAAGTGATAGGCCTACAAAAGGTAGGTCGAAAGTTATAATTTTTTAAAAATACTTTGGTTGTATTCGTTGATATGCTGGACCTACATGCTGATATTTTTCAGTACTCGCTTACTTTCAATACTTCAGTAGATTTTGAATTTGGAATACTCGTGATCACTTTTTTTTTGTACGGTTAGCACAGAATGTGTGAAAAAGGTTTTTATGCTTCTATCAAAATTCTACTTTGTTACCATATTCAATGTTTTTTTTAGATTTATCAAACTGTGTTACAACAACCTATGTTAATTTTGATTTTACAAAAATCACTGCAAAAACCCCCCTCCCCCTATACACACTCTAAGATACAAAAATATTGTAATCTTATGTCGCAATTTAAAAAAAAATCTATATTAAAAACCTTAAAATTAAACTACACTCTTAGATACAAAAATCGTATAATCTTATGTCGCAATTTTTAAAAAAAAAACTATATTTAAAACCATACCATTATACTATCACAATATTCCCAATAAACCCTCGCAGTGAATACATTTAATCCACTCTTAATGCTAGTTTTGGACTTCTTCGTTCTTAATTATAGAGTTGGAAAGGATTTCCTCCAACACAATTAAGTATAAGTGTGAACTGGTTAAGCGCTATTGTTGACTTTGATTTTAGCCTGCTTTTCTTTTTAGATTTGTCCAACCAAGAACAAACGACAAGGCAGCTGTTGTTTGTTTATAGAGTTGTCTCTCCAAGATGAGTGGCTGTCGAGCCTCATCTTTCCGAAGGTTCGAACATAGTTTAGCAACTATGAGCTTTACCGACTCGACCACGCCGATAAATACTATAAAAGGGATGTCCACTGCAAAACTTTCTAGGTCCATTCTGATTGATATTATGATAGTTGACTTTTAAAAATTGTTTTTTCTTAACAAGTTTCAGTATTAATTAGTAATACTATTAGCCGTATCTCTAATAAACAAATATTAACCAGAGATCTAGCCGGCTAATACCACTTCTATGTTACAAATGTCATAAAGATTGAGCAGGATGAATCATAAAACTACTTACAAGTTAACTCATTAGACACGGTGTAGTGCCAAGGTCAAACTTCAACACTTCAAGATAGGCCTACAACATTGGCGGAACTGGTACTATGTCGCCATAATTTTGCAATGCGAGTGGGGGGAGGGAGAGGGCTTTTTTAGTGGACCCACAGCCGTCCATAAATAAAATTTAAAAAAAAAAATATTTGAACGTTTGATGGTCGTGCTTCTTTGGCTTGATGGCAGTTTTTTTTTTTAATATACTATAGTCAGTGGCGTCGCTAGGTTGGTTGTCACCCGGAGCGGTCCTCGTGGTGTCCCCCCCCCCCCCCCCCAGCAAAAGAAATAAAGTATATATATATATATATATATAAGTAAAGTAAAGTATATATATATATATATATATATATATATATATATATATATATATATATATATATATATGTGTGTGTGTGTGTGTGTGTGTATGTCGGCCTATAATTTAAATATATGCCACATACGCGTACATGTATGTGTATAAGCTTTAATCACTGCAGACTTAATAGTAACGATGTTTATCTAAAGTCTGTTTATAATATATTTGGATGTGGCACTGTTTTCTCTATTGTTAACACGTTTACATCATGGTGTCACCCCCACCCTCTTGTAATAACTGCCAATTAAAAGACAAAATTTAATTAATTATTCATGGATCTGGCAAAAATGCAGTTTTTTTCTGTACATTTCACTTTTTTTGCCTTGGTGTCACCCCCCCCCCCCCCCCACACACACACACATACAGAGAGAGAGGCATACGGACAAGATTGCAAAACTATGCTTTTTCGACTTATGGAGGTGTAAAACGTCGAGATTTACAAAAATCTCTTCTTTTTACAATACTTTCTCTTTACTTCGTATATACGAGAAGGAAAAAGGGAGGGGGAGTGAGCACTATGTCAATCCGACTTTACTTTCCCTAACGTGAGTCGGGTACCCATCAGAGTTAGGTGGACCCAGTGACGTTTTAAAGACAGTAACCTGGGATTCGCTCTTAAGAATTTCGGGTTAGCGGTTGTATGCTCTAGCATGCGACCACGCAGTCCGTTAATTAAATATCATTACCTCTCAGCGGCAAAAGGGCTGGTAAGTAGGTCACCAACCAGTTCTATGGCTCAATAAAACCTGCATGAGCCATAGAACTGGTTGGTGACCTACTTACAAGCCCTATTGGCGCACGATGTACTAACAGTAACAAGTGAGTATTATTTTATCGTGTATCTATAACATCTGCCTGCATATTTTAACGACAAAAGCTTTTATTAAAGAAAGCTAGTTAGTTTTATTTTCTTAATTTTCAGTGCAACTTTTAATTTATAGTTATAGTTTTTGGTGTTACCGAATCTGTTTAGCGTTTTCATTGTGACAAATTAAGCGGCAGTATACTTAAACATGGGCTTGTTTATCTATTGCTCACTAAGACCATTTTTGAGGGTCTCGCGAAGGTGGAGACCCCTTACTATAAGTGTTACAAAATATAGGGCTAGACCTACCGTAAATTACGGGTCCTATATAAAACAAAAATTGTTGCGGGGAAGGGGGGATCTAGCAGAGGCGTAGCGACCCTTCCGGCGCCCGGGGACAAACTTTTCGATTTGCCCCCCTCCCCTCAAGATTTCGATTTGCACCCCCCCCCCCCCCTCAAACTTTCGATTTGCACCCCCTCAACCTTTCAATTTATTTTTGGCGCCCGGGGACATATGTCCCCCCCTCGCTACGCTACTGGGATCTAGTTCTGCTACTGCTGAAAATCCAATACAGTTACAGCATTAAAATCAATTTGCATGGTATGGGGAAGGCAAAATAAAAGTTTGGGGGGGGGGGGGCTGTTTTGTTTGGAGACAACGTTTCAGGATGGTTAAAGAGTATGATGCCCAACGGCCTTAAAATGAGCAAAGCAGCATGTGTTTATTATACTCTCGACTCTATTAATCGGCCGTTAATCACATCATAGTATGCCCGCTGCAGCAATGAATAATTAATATTTTTTGGGGGAATATAAAAATTTCTAATAATCTCTTTTGAATGATAGTTCTAGTAATGGTAGGATCCGAGAAGCTAATTTTAACTTCGTAGATTAGAGTATTTATAAGCTCGATTCTGAAAATAGGACCTGGTACGTTATTTTTATATTTCTATATATAGCGAAATGGGTTAGTAAACACCTAAAAACGAGTGAACTAGTATTAGAATCTAGATCTATATGATTTTATTAAAAAATGCAGTAACTTTTTTTAAACAATTAGGCAAAACCACATATATTTCTATCATGTATTCCATGTATATTTATATTTTTGTATTAAGAATCGATACCAAAAACAAAAGAGTTCTTCTTTACAAGTCAAGCAACATTGGAATTCCGTAAACAGATTAGTATTTACTATTTTTACTATTTTATGTTACAATGTTGAAAAAGTAAGTTTCTGAATTTCTAATATTGATTTAGAGCTATATATTGTTTACAACTTCTTCATTCTACTGATTATATATACATCTAGATCTATATGTTTAATAGGTCAAGCTCTATGAAATGCAATTTTATTTCAATACTGAAGTGAAAAGCACTGGTTCATGACTGGTTGAGATTCGCCGATTTGCCGCAGTTTCGACACCAATCTCACTTCTGTATTGAAAAGGTTGACTTCATTTACTTCATTTTTAATAGCTAGACTATCTTCTGGAGATCTAGATCTAGACGATTAAATATTTCTAGATTTAGATCTAGATTCTAGATAGATCTAGATCTAGACTTCTCATTGTCCCTTTTGAATTGTTGTGTAAATTAAATCACTATTATTTTGAGTAGGCCTATGACTCTATGATATGAGTCTATGATGAGTATGACCTATGATGATGATAGATCTAGATTCTAGTAAGTAAATAGTAAAGTAAATACTACTAAATAGTATCGTACTACTACTACGTTATAGTATTAGTTAGTAGGCCTATGTAGTATGTATGTACCTCACTACTTAATAATTACGAAGTGACTACTCGGAAGAAGATTTTTCTCCCCAACGTCTCCACTTAGTCAGCAAAAGATAGCTCTGTGACTCTGTGCATGTGCAGTAACCTAGGGTTAGGGATAGGATTAGGGTTGGTGTTAGGATTCTGCGGTTGTAAACACACGCATGCGCAGTACCATCGAAAACAGCGCCGCGATGGCAAGTTGCATGCACATCTTATTCCGGCTAGCATCAGCCTAATAATTAATAAGACAAGTTAGTAATTAGCCTATCTGTGAGTATGTAGTATTATTATTATAGTACGAGAGCAGTAGCTCTACCTATGTAATTACTATGTTAGAGTTCATTCTAGTGTAGTAACTAGTACTACTAGACTACATGTACAGGTAGATTCTACTAGATTTAGTATAAATAATTAGTAGTTAGCTAGCTCGGGCAGATCACTTGACTGCTACACTTTAACAGTTAACTGAACTACAACATCAGATCTAGTCTAGTAATAAGTATACTACTACTAGTGACTTAACTTAGTTAAGTACTAGTGCTAGAAAACTGCCAACTAGTGTTCCTTTCAGGCACCCTGAGGGGTATGCATTGTAGTGGTAAAACGCAAAATTGCGAGGCGGAAAATTGTGAGAAGAAAATGCTTGTATTATTTGTGTAAAAGTATAGTGGTTAAAATGTGTTCTTTTCTCTCATTTCAGACCTATGTGAAATATTACTAAAACTAGGTTAGGCTGTCAAATTGGCTAGTTTAGGAGTTTAGGCTCATGCAAAGGTGGTTGCTGCAATGGCAAAGACTGAGGATAAATTTCTTTTCAATAATGTGAAAGAAAAGTTCATGAATATACAATTGAAATATTTCACCATTAAAAGTCAGTATGATGCTTTAAAGAAAGAGTTAAATTGCGTTAGAGAAGAATTTAATTCAGTGAAGAATGAATTAAGCAAACTGGAGGGTGAGCAACCTCCTGACATAAAAGATGAGGTAGAGGAGGTTAGAGATGAAAGGGAGAATAGTAAATATCATGTCATTGAAGAAGATGGTGAAAAATACATTGTTTTTGAAGATGATGATGATGAAAGTTTAGAGGAGTTGGATATCAGTGACCCTTCCTGTAATAAAATATCTGAAGTTAGCAACAGTGATATTACTAAAGCAGGAGCAGGTAATTCAATGGATGAGAATGGTTTGAATAAAACTTCAAAGGGTAAGCGTAAAAAAACTATAGAAAAGATCTCAGTGTCGGATTTTATTGAGGGTGCTGTTTACCCAGATTTGTCTTCTAAAGAGCCAACACTTTCTAATGGTGCTGAGTCCAAAAACATGACTGAGAACAACATGATGGGGGAGTTTGATTCCACGGTTTTGAAAACCGAGATAGATGAAAATGAAATTCAGACTTTCAAAGCGCACGACAGCATTGCAATGTTTATGAGCTATTTCAGGAAACCAGTGCGTAATCGGCAGTTTGATTGTCAGTATTGTGACGCTGTGTTCTCAAGTCCATACAAACTGAAACGGCATCAGAGTGTGCACACTGGGTTAAAGCCTTACAGGTGTAATTTCTGTGACAAAACTTTCACTCGTAAAGATGGCTATAATATACATATGAGAAGGCATATGGAAAAGGATGATTTGGATGATAGCCTTGACAGCAAGCCCAAGGCTAAGGCAAGGAAGCCTGGAAGTGACATGGAAACAGACAACAGCTGCACGGCCTCAAAACATTCTACAGATGCTGATAATTCATTCGCTGGGGAGAAACCGTCTGGTGGGAAAAACCTTTCCTCTGGTGAAATTGAAAACGGTAAGAAACCTGGTCGGAAAAGAAAGAGAGCGCCTTTAAAATCAAAGGAGTGTGAAATATGTGGCAAGGCTTTTCAGGGTAGCTACAGGCTCAGCCGGCATTTGCTATCACATACAGGTGAGAAACCTTTTCAGTGCCCTATCTGCTCTAGGTGCTACTCGCGTAGGGATAAGTTAAAACTTCACCTCTTCAAGATGCATATTGGTAAGGATGATTACAATAAACTTTTAATGGCTAACATGGGCCAAGATGAAGACAATCACTCAAATAGTAGTTTCAATTCTAAAAGTAAATCAGATGACCTGGTTACCCCAGGGGTGGATGTTGATGATCAAGAGGAGAATGGTTTAGACATGCAGGAGGTGGACACGGGGGATGAAGCTGACACGGATGATGTTATGAAGCAAAATCCTGATGCCTCTATAAAGGTAGTAAATTCTGCATCAAAATTAACACAGGTTCACAAGCGCAAGGCACCATACAAGTGTGACCAATGTGGTAAAATATTTGGCCACATGTACAGCTATAACAGGCACAAGTTAACCCATTTGGGAATCAGGCCATTTGTGTGCCATGTATGTGGCCAGAGCTACTCCCACAAAGATAAGCTTGACGTGCACATTTCCAGGCATAACCTTGATGACTTGGGTCTTGTGGATAAGCTTTTCAAGTGCAAACTTTGCGGCTTCACGTGCGATCTAAAGTACAAGATGATCAGGCATAAGAACAACAACTGCAACAAGAACATGTTCAAATGTGACCACTGCAGCCACACTTTCAATACTCATTTTAACTTGGTCTGCCACATAGAGAGAAGTCACCTGAAGATCAAGCAGTTCAAGTGCGAGGACTGCGACTATTCATTTTACCACATGAGAGATTTAACCCGGCACAGGAAAGTCCATGGTGGCAAGCCGTATTGGTGTGCAGAGTGTGGTAAAAAGTTTGTGGAACAGTGTAAGCTCACCAGACATATGCGTACACATTCAAGTGAGAGGCCGTACGCGTGTGAAGTGTGTGATAAAAGATTTTTGGAAAGCTCCAAGCTTCGTAGACATGTACAGATACATAGTAAGAATACTCAAAGTTGAATGTGTGGTTGGCTTATATAGAGTAAGATGGCTAGATATTTAATTTATAAGTACTGTGTTAGATATAAATGTGCCACTCTTGGTTTTAGATTTTTTTGCAATCAATATGAATTTGAGCTGTACTTATGTTTGGATTGTTCTTGCTAAAAAATAATTCCTAATCATTGTTAGTCATTACACCTTTTAGATGGTGAAGCAATACTTCTGTTGTTGTAACTTGATGTATTCTTTTTGAAGTTTTTTGTTAACCTCTAATGAAGCCTATGATTTGAAGTATTATACAAAAAGAAACCTTAAGAAATAAAGAGTTCATAATTCTGGTGCTTGTTAAAATAATTTCAAGGCATGAAATTATTGGGTTGTTTTTTTTGCAGTATAACATCCTAAGTACTTGCCCTGACCTATACATCTAACAAACATCCCATCAAAAGAAACAGCAATAATATAATAATAGCAAATTTAATTTGGTAATGGTTACAAAATTGGGCACATTGTTCATTGTTATCGTTAATAAATTTCACTTTTAAATTGATAACAAAATTTTAAATTTAAAGAAAATTCAAATGTACAAAATTCACAAATTTGTAGAAAAATATGATGAAAGATTTATGATATGACTTTATTGATGAGGATGAAAGATGGGTGTTTCTTACAGCTTTCTGTGTTTACACAGTGGTATGTGTACTTTACATGTCTAGAGAAAAAAACTCGCAATAATGAATGTTCAATGAAAACATTTATCCCACGGAACACGTATACTTGTTGTGAGTTTTTTTTTCTATACAATTATAGTATACATGTTGCAATTGTAAATGCAGTGTTTTGTTAAAATGTAGTTTTTTATTGCCTCACTATTGTTGCATTATTGTCCTATTATTATTAATGTTTTATAAGAACAACAATTCCTTAAGTTTTACTTGTATTTTTCTTATATCTCATTTACCTGAACATAACTGTGGCCCCTTGTATTTTTTCAAAATATTTAAGATAACTAACTTATATTTTAAGTAGTTTTTTCCTTTTGATTTAAGATGTTATTTTGTGTATTAATGGAGAGACGTTTTGTCAGTAATTCCACATAACACTCTTTAGCCCTGCTACTGCTAGTCATAAAACATGTTACCTGTTTATAATTTCATGGGGGGTTCATTGGTGGGGGTGATTAGAAGGTTTAGAACACACATCATCCTCATGAAACTACGGTATAACAGCGGCCTCATAATAAGTTATATGGCGGGCAACAGCATGTTCATGTTGTTTTTAAATTAAAATATACGAGCCGGCCCGCGGCATAACATACGCCGCTATTTAGTTGTTTCTAATTTTCAATAATTCATAATTTGTGAATTCGACAGTACCAACGCTGACACTGAAAATATTTCTTTAAAACACTATAAGTAGCTCGTTAAGGACCATAACCCCCCCTTCCTTCCCCCCCCCCCCCCCTCCTCCCCCCCCCCCCCCCTACGTTTAAAATCATTGGCTCTGCTTGTAAACATTTAGAGTGAACACAGCTCACTAAAACCATGTAGGGGTGGGGAGGTAGGGAGAGCGTTTGCAGCTTGTTTTCTAACGGCTCGAAGAAGAGAATTATATATATAGATAGACCTATAAAGAATCCCCCCCCCCCCCCTGTACAAAAGCCTGCATACAATGCTTTCATGATGATTAATATTCATGTTCATAAGGAGAAGCAACCTCTACAACTTATATTCATGATTTTGTAATCTTCCTTTTTAACTGCATAATTGTAACCATCTGTAAATATTTTTATTTTAATGTTTGTATGGTATATGTTGTCAGGATATTTATCATTATTTGTGTGATTGCGCTATCAAAAGCATTACAATTATTGTTGTTGAAATATTGATATTACATTACTATAATAAGAATTATTATTTTTAGTTTTACTGTTATTTTTTTTTTTCATTTCAGTTTTCTATAGTTTTAAACATACACTATATTTAGAGTTTCAGAATAAGTTATTTCTGATACTGTTGTTGAGTTTAGAATAAGATATTGATAATTATAAATAGCTATAATATAGCTGAAAAATTTAACCATATGAATTAAAGATATGTTTGGGTATTTTTTAGCCACTTTAACCTTTTTATTTATTTAATTTTATTATTTATCAAAAAAATCATTATTAAGGAAGGGAGTAAAAAGTTGAGGTTTAGTTGAACAAAATATATATACCATATTTATTTCCTCTAAAATAAAAATTATTATTTAGCCTTTATACCTTTTTTCTGTTTATTTAAAATAAATTTGAGTAATTTACGCAAATCTAGAACCTTCTATAGTCTTGGTAAACCCTTTTCTAATAATATATTTTGTTCACATCCTTTATTGTTTCAAATTTTTATGAGTGTAATTTATTTAAATTAAAGAAAATTTGTTTGTATATTTGTTTTGAATATCAAACTGTTTTCTAAATTTAAAGGAACAAAGGTCTGATAATCAGATTTATGCATATAAAAAAAATATGTACAAAATAAATATGGAAACAAGTACTTTAGAACACATATAAACATAAATTATGCTTTGATTTTTTTTTTTTAAATTACCCTTTAAAAATTGTACATCAATATTTCTCAACTTATGTTCTAATATTGATGTTTTCTGCACCTCGCAGAAAATCTCATTGATGAACCCCATATTTCTTTTTACTGATTCTGTAACACTGTTTCTCCTTTACTCTTTTACATATTGATTTTTCATTCATACCAGTAACTAAACAATTCAGTAAGTCTTCACCAATAACAACTCAGTAGTTTAAACTATCAGGGAATTCAGCGCTGATGTGACATGTTCATTCTCAAAAAATCTATTTATCTATTGCATAATAGACATTTATATAATTTTCATGTTTGTAGTGTGTGGCAATGTGTTATAACAATGTTCAGGGCATCATTACAATACAATGTGATACAACTATAGTCTAAGCTTGGTTGCTAACCTAGAAGAGTTCATATCTGGGTGTTGAGTCCATAGGAGTCCACCCAGCTCTGTTGAGTATCTGACTCACAATGTGGAAAGGAAAGTATTAACCGCCCTATCCCATCATTTACTGAGGTCACTGAAACAGGTGAACTATAACCTCCCCATGGACCTCCAGGTTCAAAAGTGTAACTTTACTTTTTATTGTGTCATTTACAGTGAAATGGGTCAAGGGGAGAGAATGAAGAATTTTTATGTATTGTATTTATGTTAATGTTACCTGTTTAAAACTAAACTAGCTTCCAGATTCCTAAGCTTCCTTTTCATTATTTTCTGTGAAATGTTTTTTCTCAACCTGTTTCAAGCAATGTATTAAATGTTGTGTTAGGGTTTCTACAGAATGAATGTTATAAAGTCTGCTGAAACAACTTAACTCTACTTTCATGTATCACTAACTAGACTTAAAGAGCCTGGAAACACCCAAAATAGAAATTTTACAAATTAATGCAGAAATAACACAGAAGTTGTATGTATTCTCATTTTAAAGCTAATTTTTCCATTATAATAACATCAACACAGTCTTGGAAATTAATAATTCATTAAAATACAACAGCATTTTTCTATGGACCCCTTATTAAATTACAAAAGCTCTCATACTGTAACTGCTCTTGCCCTATGCCACCCCACTCCCCCACCCCCACTCTAATAAAAGGCTTAAGTGTAATAATGATCAACAAGTTGATAAAATGGACATAAATATGGATTAATCTTAAAATATTCACAGTAAAAATAAAATGTGTATATATTTGATAAGATGGGAAAGTGTGGCCTAGCAGTAGAGCTCTAGGCTGGTAACTCAAAAGTTGCGAGTTTGAATCCGGGTTTGAACATCCCTGAGTACCTAACTCACGCTAGGGAATATAAAGGCTGTTGGGCATAGTCCTAACTACACTATCCCTTCATATGCAGAGGTCACAGAAAGATGAAACTTTACGAATTTTTATTTTTGATAGGCACTTTCGCATAATTGTTTTTTGACTATGTAGAAGAAATGCAATATGTCTAATTTTTAAATTAAAAAATGGCCATTTATTTTCAGTTTGGCAAATATTTTCCAAGTGTACTGTTATAAAAATATAATTGTTATTGTGAAAACTTAAAACTTATTTTTCTTGTGAATAAGTTTTATGGACAAATTGGATTTGTCCTGTATACTAATATAATGTTGCCTCAGTGAGTTATCAATGCATGACTGAGGCAGATCTGACAGTGTGGAGTGCATTTCTCCGTCTGCTACCCAGCCAACAGCAGAGGCAACAGTCGCTGAAATAAACAATTGTATGTATATTAAAATTGAGTTGATATATGCATCTATCAGACTATATAATTCCCTGTCCATTTGTGTGCAGCTTTCGGGAACAATTTTATTTTTTTAACAATGATCTAGGTATAAACCTGTACAGTAGGTCTCAAGTCATTGACAATTGTTCTATTATAATAAGATAGCTTTGATTACTGTTTTTGATTTACTCGAATATATATATAATATTTTTTTAATATGTTTCAAACTTGTTTACATTAATTATTCATTATCTCCTCTTCATTCTAGCATTACAATTTTTAAAAATTAATGATTCAACAATGCTACAGTTACACTATGATATACGTTGCTTTAGGCAGCAATTGATCATGTCTTCAGTATTTTATTGTCCATGTACATTTATTGAATTTCAATACTTATATACTTCAATGGAAATACATATAACTTTTATTTTAAATTTATTTTGTATGTAATGTATGGGGTAAATGTCAGTGCATGCAATAAATTTCTTATGGCGTCATAGCAGAATTTATGTTCTTTATTCATATGTTATGTAGAAGTATTGTACTCTGTAAGGCAATGAGCAGTTATATTTTTCTCAGCATACCATTTGACTGTTCCTTTGGTAGATTTCTTTTCAAAGCTTGATTAACCTGGAACAGAGATTAGTTAATGTGTCATTTGTATTCAGTATATCATCAAGAATAAAAATTTCATGAGAAGATAGCACTTAAATATGAATTTTAATTTATTTTGTTTCGTGTTTAAATTATCTAGTTATTTGACTCGGGTTTTTACAACAGGATTATTTACTATTATACACAGTTACCCAATGGTAAGACTTTTTGTGTTTGATGAAACGTGTGTAAACTGCTTGTGTCAACAACCTTATCTTCTTAGTATCCCTAACTGGGGGAGGCATGGAATATTTATCCTGAAGGTGTAAACATTTCTTGACAAATTTATACAAAAAAGGCCTATAAAAGTTTAAAACTATAAATAAGAAAGTGACATTTAAAAATAACTTTTTGTATCTGGCCATTGTTTGAGGATATTGGTAATATATTGCAGTGGCGTCGCTAGGTCAGGTGTCACCCTGTGTAATACTTAGTGTTGTCACCCCCTCCCAAGAAACAAAGTGTATATATATATATATATATATATATGTATATATAATGTGTGTGTCTGCCTACATAGGCCTGTAATATAAATATATCCCACATATGCATACATGTATGTGTATAAGCTTTAATCACTGCAGGCTTAATAGTAATGATGTTTATCTATAGTCTGTTAACAATACAGTTGGATGTAGCAATGTTTTCTCTATAGTTAGCACGTTTACTTCATGGTGTCAAACCCCCACCCTCTTGTTGATTTGTTCATAAAAGACTATGTAAATTTAATTAATCATAAATGGATCTGGCAAAAAAAACCTTTTTCTTCTGTACATTTTGCAATTTTTTGCCTTGGTGTCAACCCCCCCCCCCCCCCTAAATGGTGTCACAGATAGATAGATAGATAGATAGATAGATAGATAGATAGATAGATAGATAGATAGATAGATAGATAGATAGATAGACAGACAGACAGACAGACAGATAGATGTAGAATTTTAAAACTAGAGCACAGCTCTTTAGCAAGACAATTTACTCAAGAATTCTGTGATTGAGGTGGGGAAGTTGTGAGCATGTAGATTCTACTATGGAAGTGTTGTGGACTAAGCCTACAATATGTACAAAAAACTGAAGAATCTGCAATATTTTTTTTCAAATTTTTTTTTGTTCCTCTGTCAAAACATACCAGTCACTACAAGCTCATTCCGCGCTTTTCAGCTTTTCTCAATTCTTTCCTGTCCTTTCACAGCACCCTTCATTTCCATGTCTTCATGGGTCGACCCAATCAATGAATGATTTTTTTTTATGTTAAAGCCCCTCTTGACCCTATCATCTTATATCACCACAAAAAGCAAGACCCCTACCCAGTGGCGTAGCGAGGTCGGGTGTCACTCGGTGCGGCACTTAATGGTGTCACCCCCCCGAGGCGTAGGGGTCGTCCATAAATGACGTCACACTCGTAGGGGGGATCCGTAATTTTGTCACGATGTGTGATGAGGGGTAGGGGGGGAGGTTCAGATGGTGTGACGTCACTTTTTGAATTATTAAAAAGCAATGTTAGAAGACGAGTTTTAGCCGTTATTTCGCGATTTAGAAGACGGTTTTAATTAATTGTAATAGGAATTGATCAAAATACTATATGTTGACAGAGTTCTGATAAGATTTTGGAAAAATGTTTTAAGAAAAATTCAACTGCAATTTTGAGGGGGGTCATAGGCAGAGGCGTAGCGGCCCTTCCCGGCGCCCGGGGACAAACTTTCGATTTTCACCCCCCATCAAACTTTTCATTTGCACCCCCCCCCCTCGAACTTTTCATTTGCACCCCCCCCCCCCCTCAAACAAACTTTCGATTTGCACCCCCCTCGAACTTTTCATTTGCACTACCCCCCCCCCTCAAACTTTCAATTTGTGCCCCCCTAAGATCGGCGCCCGGGGACATATGTCCCCCCCCCCCCGCCCCCCCCCCCCCCTCGATACGCCTCTGGTCATAGGCTGAGGTGTGACGTCATTTTGATTGTAGGAAAAAAAGTCACAGGAAAAAAAAACACAGGAAAAAAAACACAGAAAAAAAGTCACAGGAAAAAAAGTCACAGGAAAAAAAGTCACAAATATATATTTGCATGATACTTGTTAATACTTTTATGTATTAAATATTCAGAGAGTGCAAATTAACTTAGGATTAATTAAATGTAATGTAATGTGTGTAGGCTGTATACGCATAGGAATTTTTATAATTCATCTAAAAATATTTAGTATGAAGTAGGTAGATTGTAATTATTTTAAACTTAAGATTAGTAGCGTTTAATAGAATGCTCCAAAGTCCACGGTTTTAATCCTGTTTTTTTTTTTTTTATATACCAACATTAAATTACCGTGAAATGGTAAGTTCGTCTGACTTGCTGCCCTCAACTCATGGCCACAATAGTTATGTTTAGTTCAACCACCTTTACTGCCCACATTTATCACGCTCATTACATAACAACACTTAGGATAAAAAAAGAAAGCCGACAAGGTTCAAAGGCTGTCATTGACGCATGACGTCAACAACACAAAATATGTTCGGACAATGCCTACTGAGGAGAGGCCGACCAGAGAATAGCCTACGGCAAAATGTGCCTAAATTTCTTTTATAATTAAATTTTCTACCGCGTTTTTAACTAAATACGTAACAAAAGTTGAGATTGTTGTGTAAATTATATTAGAGTATTTACAATTGTAATAAACCATAATGCTTTTAATGTCTATAAATAATTTATGCTATAAAAAATACAACCCACAACAATAAAAATACAAAATTTTACGATTCTAAACAAATAAAAAAAATATTTCTAAAAATATTTTTGTGACTTTTTTTTTGTGACTTTATTTCTGTGACTTTTTTTCCAAAAATGTTTTCCACTGTGACTTTTTTTCTGTGACTTTTTTTCCTAGCAAAAACTGTGACTTTTTTTCTGTGTTTTTTTTTTCCTGTGACTTTTTTTCCGTTTACCGTCATTTTAGGGGGGGGGTCTGGCTTTTTGTGACGACGTGTGACGGTGGGGAGGGGGGGGGGGGGGTAAAATTCGTCCAAAAAAGCGTGACGTAATTTATGGATGCCCCCTTAGCGACTCTTCCCGGGGACAAACTTTCAATTTTCGATTTGCACCCCCGCCTCAAATTTTTCTCTATATATTTTATTATTTTTTGTCTTGGTGTCACCCCCCCCCCCTAATGGTGTCACCCGGTGCCGGTCCGCACCCCCCCCCCCCTCGCTACGCCTCTTCCCCTACCAAATCATTTATCCCCCACCCCTCTTTCCTGCTAACAAACTAAATAAGAAACAATTCTAATAGAATTTTTTTTTTAAATTTGTCTTAACATTTTTTTTAAAGATATCCTATCACACTGTCTTACTTTCTTCTCCACAGTCAGAACCCTCTTTTCTTCTCCAGGAGTGTAATGTCACCCTTAGCTAAAATATAAAAATGACTTTATATTTTAACCTACCCCCACACGTGGTACAATATTGTTAAGCAGTTTTTTTCTCTAAAAAAAAAATTACGATTACGTGTGTGAATCAAATTGTATTTTTTTAAACTTATAAATAAATGTTAATAATAAATAATACAATATAACTGCAAATAATTTACTCTGAAAAATCACGTTTTACAATAAGTGTAACGGTACAAACTCCCCTTCGTCTCTTCTCTCCACCCCCCCCCCCCCCTCCCCCACCCTTCGCTTATCGACGCCACCTTGAAGGAGTTTCATTTATTTAAGGAAGGGAATGATTTGTAATCATCTAAATTGTGTGCCTTTATATATGGACAAACCCTAACACCTTTTGTCCTTCTGATTTCTGGTACTACAGCACAAAACAAAAATTTCCTCTCGGAGGGCGCTAGCGGAAAATATGTGTAGTTCTAGGCTACGCATTATTTCAAAATAAATTTGGCATGTTCCTGTCGGTTAATGAGTGTAAGACTTTTACTCGTATTGTGTATATAGAATCTACATCTACGTATTTCTTCATGTACATGGAAAATAAATTCTAGATACAAGTAAAATATTTTCATTTTTTTTTTTCAATAAATGTTAAATAGACTATGTAATAGCTATTTTTGCTTAAATTAAACGAGTACGATTAGTCTAAAAGTTTGGCTACCAAATGGATAAAAATAAAAATATAGTGCGCATGCGTTTGATTGTAGTCTTCCTTAGCCATCCGCCCTTCCCCCACATTTTTGTTTATGGCATGCTTGCTCTTTTGAAGCTTATGAATGGTATTAGATTTTATTTCTTTTTTGATATTTTTTTTAATGCATGTGATACACTGGTTTAACAAGCACTTCCAATTTTAGTTTAGAATGTGGCTTTAATCAAGCTGAAGCTCCTCTTATTCTCTATTTTATCATTTTTCCTAGTGACCAATCAAACGGGTCGCCATTTTCCTGACTATTGGCACATTCGGGTTAAGCTAGGCCTAGACTGACAAAAGTTAAATGAGTTGATAAGTTTTGTGAGTTTACTTTCAAGGTGAATTCATTTATGTAAATAATTTTTAAAAACTAGGTTTCTTGAGAATATTCCTTAATTACACGAAAAGCCTAGCATTAAAGCTTGGGTTTCATAAATTTTAAGTCTAGGTCTAGTTTAATTAAACTTAAAGATTATGTCCCTTTACTGGGCATTTTGATTTTTAAATGATTAAAAAAATTTTAAAAATATTTTGGGAAGATAATAATAAAAGCATCTCAAGCGGCAGTTCGATACCTCTGGATTTAGTAGATCTACTAGAGTCTAGATCTAATCTAGATCTCGACAGTCTAGATCTAGTTAGTAGTTAGTAGCATGCAAAGTCAATTAAGCTGCATTTTAGCACAGATTCTAGGCTCTACTCTCAGCTAGGGTCCAGATTCTTGAGTTTATTCTAGGCATAGAATCTAGATTAGTTCTAGATCTATAGAGCAAGACTTTTTTTTTTAGATTAAAAGATTATTGTAGACCCTATGTATTGTACACTACTATCAGTTATAGCAATAAGTAGGTACTAGGATAAATTTTGAAAATTGGTTTAATAGGGAAACAACCACTACAGTTAAAAGGAGCAAAAAATTACAATAACAGAACAGTTTTCCTTTTTGATGTAGCTCAAACGGTTAAATAGTTATGATTTTTTTTCGTATTAAAAAGAGCGGTTTTTTTAACATAGGTTTTTTTCCAATTTCTGTGATAGAGTTTTTTTAAGCGTTTACTAAAATTGTCATAGCCAGTAAACCAAGCGATCAAATTTGTTATAACTTTGTAGAAACTTTATTTATCATATATATAAGCATAATAAACAAAAAAATTAGAAATTTATAGGTGGAATTTTAAAATAATTGCAGTGAGAAAGGGGACCCCCCCTATTTTTGCAAAGATATTGCTTTTATATAATTGCACTTAAAACTGAAAATATATAAGTTATCAAGTTCAAAATAGGTTAAATTAAAAGAAATATGGATGTGTTTCTTAATGTTATCAAAAAATATGTCAAAAAGTTAAAAATTGTTATTTTTAAGGCTTTATACTGCTTATTTTTACACTTTTCGCAAAACCGATATTCTCTCAAAAAGTAAAAGAAAAATTAAGTCAAATTTGAACTAATAAGAATTTAAAGCTGAAAATTAGCCTGATTCTAGTTTACTCTATCCTTCAACAGAAAAACTCAAAACCTTTGTTTAAAATCTGTCTGTTTAATAAAAATATTGGGTATAAGAGGGTACCACCCTTTATTTTTGTAACCACGTTTTTACTGAATCTCAGTTAAAATTTTAACTATTTGAAATATTGAGCTCAAAATTGGTCAGAATAAAGATACATGGGTAAGTAAATAGATAATGTTAATTCTTTTATAAACCTTTAAAAAATTTTGAAACTATAAGTTTTTACGATGCAATTTCTGATAAAGCTTATTAAAAAAAAAAAAAACTCATTAAATTTGATTTTAAATAAAGTATTTATTTTAAAAACAAAAGCAAACAAGCAATGAATTTATTATAAATGGGGTATAAGTTTAATATTTGTGTTTCTAAGTTAAGTGCTTCATATTTTAAGTATAAATGTTTCTTACCTCAGCAATGATCATTCGTCAAGCCTTCAAGTTTCCGCATTTTACTTACAGTTTTTGAACTTGTTCGATAATCCAACAAACTGGTGTGTAGTTAAAATATTGAAATATATACCTGAAAAAAAATGTAAAGTTACTAATCTGAATTTTGGAAAGCCCTACTTCAATTCATTAATTATTGTAGTAATGTTTAGAAAATGAAATTAAAAACATTTATCTTTAATCTGAGAAAAGTTGACAATCCTGAAGAACTGGCCCATATTCATTGTAGCTGAGTGGTCTCTTTCTGAAATAAAATACAATTAATCTTTCAAAAGGAATCAAAATGATCATTAAAAAATGATTATCAAAAATTAAAATGAGAATCAAAAATTAAAAATGACTTTTACCTAACTCCTTGCGTTGCGGACAATCCTGAAGAACTGGCTCATATTAAATGTAGTTGGGTGGTCTCTTTCTAGATATAATACATTTAATCAAGCAATCTTTCAAAACAATAATTAAAAATGATTATTAAAAATTAAAATGAGAATTAAAAATTAAAATGACTTTTACCTAACTCCTTGCGTTGCGGACAATCCTGAAGAACTGGCTCATATTAAATGTAGTTGGGTGGTCTCTTTCTAGATATAATACATTTAATCAAGCAATCTTTCAAAACAATAATTAAAAATGATTATTAAAAATTAAAATGAGAATTAAAAATTAAAATGACTTTTACCTCACTCCTTGCGTTGCGGACAATCCTGAAGAACTGGCTCATATTAAATGTAGTTGGGTGGTCTCTTTCTAGATATAATACATTTAATCAAGCAATCTTTCAAAACAATAATTAAAAATGATTATTAAAAATTAAAATGAGAATTAAAAATCAAAATGACTTTTACCTCACTCCTGGCATTGCGGACAATCCTGAAGAACTGGCTCATAATTGAATAAAAGGCTGGATTTTTATTTTTTGCTGAAGTATGGTCTGTATCTGAAATATGACACTAGTACTTAGTATATGTTACACAGTATAAAAATGAAAGTAATATAATAGCAAATTTTATACCTCTCTATTAACCTTGCGGACAATCCTGAAGAAGTGGCTCAACATTGATCTTGAAGTGTCGTTCTATTAGAATATAAAAATAATACTTAATAAACAGTGCTTTCAGTTTTATAGATTTGCTTAGGAAAGGTTAAGGACTTATATTTACCTTATCCATTAACCTTGCGGACAATCCTGAAGAAGTGGCTCAACATTGATCTTGAAGTGTCGTTCTATTAGAATATAAAAATAATACTTAATAAACAGTGCTTTCAGTTTTATAGATTTGCTTAGGAAAGGTTAAGGACTTATATTTACCTTATCCATTAACCTTGCGGACAATCCTGAAGAAGTGGCTCAACATTGATCTTGAAATGTCGTTCTATTAGAATATAAAAATAATACTTAATAAACAGTGCTTTCAGTTTTATAGATTTGCTTAGGAAAGGTTAAGGACTTATATTTACCTTATCCATTAACCTTGCGGACAATCCTGAAGAAGTGGCTCAACATTGATCTTGAAGTGTCGTTCTATTAGAATATAAAAATAATACTTAATAAACAGTGCTTTCAGTTTTATAGATTTGCTTAGGAAAGGTTAAGGACTTATATTTACCTTATCCATTAACCTTGCGGACAATCCTGAAGAAGTGGCTCAACATTGATCTTGAAGTGTCATTCTATTAGAATATAAAAATAATACTTAAAAAACAGTGCTTTCAGTTTTATAGATTTGCTTAGGAAAGGTTAAGGACTTATATTTACCTTATCTATTAACCTTGCGGACAATCCTGAAGAAGTGGCTCAACATTGATCTTGAAGTGTCATTCTATTAGAATATAAAAATAATACTTAATAAACAGTGCTTTCAGTTTTATAGATTTGCTTAGGAAAGGTTAAGGACTTATATTTACCTTATCTATTAACCTTGCGGACAATCCTGAAGAAGTAGATCATCTGTGGTCTTGATGTTTTCTATAAACAATTTTTTTTTATTAAATGTAAAATATATTATCCTGTTAATAAAACTAGCCAAAAATATTACTAAAAATATTTACCAGTTCTAGTGCATTCCATATGTTTTAAGATGTAGTTCATCATTATCCAGTTTCAATTATTCTTTGCTGTCAAAATAATAGCCAGTTGTTATCAGCTTAATACATGTTGCAGTAGTTATGTTCAAGTATTACATTTTGAACTGTTTTTTTATTACATTATGAATAATAAATTTTAAAGTTAGATTTTGCTAAACCAAGAAATATTTGTTACCTGATCATATCTTTATCCAGAAAGAGCAGATCTCCCATCACCAGGTCTGTTATTACATTTGCCAGTTCAAGTTCATAGTCAGTAGCCAAAAATTCATTCTCATCTAGAGGGTTCCAGTATGCTATCTTTAACATCAGTTTTTCTTTAGCGCATTTCATTTTCTTAATATGTCCATAAAATTTTGTATTTGAGCCATCTACATCCCACACGTGTGATATGATTGAGCCTTGTAGTGTGTCGGGATGAAAGACCAGTTTTTGCAGCATATCTTTGGAGACAAGAGGTGTTTTTTCCAGTAGATCTGTATTCAGTGGTTGTTTTTTGTACAAAGTACTTTTAATTTGATCTGAAATGCGCTTTCTGGTAGCAGTGTCTTTCTTCTTTATAGCCAGTTCTTGTCGAGCCTTCACTTCAAATTGCAGAGCCTTCTGTCTTTTTAGTTCCTCATTTTTTATCTGTCCACCTCTTGTCACAGCAAACTTGATCAACTTACTTTCATCTTCTTGTTTCTCCAGCCATTGTACAGTTTTGTTTGTTATAGCTTTCACTTTGCCATCCAAAAATCCAAAAGTAGCATTGGGAGATCTGCGCCACAGATAATCTGTCATCCCAAGAGACCTCTCTGACCAAATGTTGTGGGTTGGTGCTGATGCTGCTTGGGCCAGCATTTCTTTGGATGGCTGAGCATAGATTCCTCCAGCCTGGAAATCTTTTAACTGAGCATTCAGTTTGGCTTGAAATGCACCAGCCAATCTTTCCATCACCATCAGCTGGTAGTCATCTGCATCAGCTACATAGTGATGGAAAGCAGGGTCACCAATGTCATTTCCAAACACATCCTTCGTTGCAGAGAGCATCAACTGAGGATCACTCACGAAACTTAAAAGGACTGTGTTTGACCTCTGAATGTCAGATGCCTAAAAATAAAATAAATAATTAAAATTGAATGAATGATTATATGAATTATAATTATAACTTTTATCAAATAAAAGATATGAGATTCACAATTTTAAACTCTGAATGACCTTACCATTTCTAGATTCTTTCTTTCATTACTGTAGAAAAGACTCATCCAAGGTCCAGTGAGTACTTTGCCAAAGAAGGCTAATGCTTTCAGCTGCTTAATTGTGTTGTCATCTTGTAAGTTATTCAGCAGTGTAGACTTCAAACTTGACTTGAGAGAGCAGACATCCCTGAGGTATGTTTTAAAATGTTCAATGTTGGAAACAATCACACCAGCCATGTGGAAGAGTACTTGCAACCTGTTTCCAACATATCTAACAACTAATCCTAGGGGCAAGTTGTTGGCCCTCAAGAATGTCTTAAATCCAGCGGGATCACCTTTTACTTGTTTATACCTATGACAAAAATAATGAGCTAAGATATGTAAAGAAATAACAAAAGAATTGTGTAGCACAATAGATAGTTGAAAAATATGAATGCATTAAAGAACAGTAATCACCTCATCTGGGAAAGGCCATGAATGCAAGTTACAGCCTTTCCTGCACCATCTAAGGATTCCAGAGTTTTGCGTGCAACCAGTGCTAAGCTGTCTAATGGATGAACATTACAGTTGAGCTCTAAAAGGTGTGTGTTAAAAGCAATGTTTAGTAGTTTTACAGCAGCATGGTTTGAAGGAGCACGATCAGTTAAGGTGTTGGTGATTGCCTTAAATAGTTTCTCTTTAACTGAGTTGACTTCAAGTCCATGGTATGCTGCATAAGTAGTCGCCACTCTGACTAAAGCATCACACACATGGTCTGAATAGTCAACAGCCTTACCTCCTGGGAGATCTCTGATGTTAACAGTGAGGGAGCCACTTTCCTCAGATATATGCAGTTCATTGATATGTGAACCTCCCAGGCTAGTTGCATCCCAAGAAATGGTTATGTTGTTGTTTGAAAGAATACTTTCAGCCACTTGTAAATCTGACAAAACTCCCAATTCATACGCCATCTGAGCCACTGTGGTTGAATGTGGAAGTCTTGTTAGTATTCTGCCAGTCAATTGCTTAACAACATATGCAACTACTTCAGAAGCTGAACAAACAGGAACATGATTGGTTAAACACATGAACATGGATTTACGCATTGGAGCATTATACATTTTTTCTTCTACTGGATTTATGGTTTCTTCTGGTATATTTTCTTCAGCCATGGCTTCAAAATATTCAGCACATTCTAGGTTATGGCTGGATTCATTTCTTACAAGATCAATCTCTTTCATTACATCGGCAAGTTTGCTTTCTAGATCAGTGATATTTGTTTTAAGCATACTGATTTTTGTGTTTAGTTTTTTGTTCAGCTTCTTAATATCTTTGTAGCTCTTATTTACTGGTTTAGGAGCATTTGATTTTTTTAAGTTTTGAAGCTCTAATTTCAACTGTCTGATTAATGCATTTTTTCTCATCTTGTCCTGATTGATTTTATAAGGAGCAAAAGTATGTTTCAAGTTTTTGTTCGCAGCTTTAAGATCATGTATTTGTTTGTACAAATCTTTCACAACTTTTTTGTTCTCAGTATCCAATGCGATGTTAATTTTTCTCAGTTTAGGGCAGTTCTCACAATCTTTCTTTAATTTTTTAGCTGGACTATGGGATGTGCTGACAGTCTGTTCTTTTATTTCCTTACATTTTTCTGCTCTCTTGCCTTTAGGTATAGGTGCTTCAAAAACTTTGTCAAGTAGGGCCACAATAGAACACCAATTAGTAGGTCTATGAATGTTTTTCTTCTTTGTTGAGAGTTCTGCAAACATTTTTTTAACCTTGTTGGCAATAACTAATCCACTGAGTTCTTGATTCATCAGAACATCTAGTATGAAGGCAGATGTAGCTGACATATTTTTGTTACAGTTGTAGTAAAAATACAAAATATGGCCATTCTTCAATTCATTTCCTTGGCTGTAGTCTTTGTAGGTGCTGATAAGTTGATCAAAATCCTTCAAAGTCCTTGTACTTTGAGCAAAGTCAGCAGTTTCCTCCACAACAGCATTAGTTAGTTGCTCAACATGCTCCATTTTCTGGAAATTTAGACTTAAAACACAATGTTAACAAAGCAAAAAAAAAAACAAGATTTACTGTTATGATGAATATAAGTTATAACAGAGAAACGAAATCTAACAAAAGAGGTGTAAATAAAAAAAATATTAACAATACTTTTAATTTAATCAATATTATTAATACAAAATGAATCTAGAATATAGAAGAATCTATGTCCAATTTAGATTTGGTTTAGCTCTAAACTTTAACTAAGATGCTGTAAATTTACTTTTAAAAACTATCAAAACTGATGTAACAGCACAACTGTTCAATTAAAAGTTAAATGTAGATCTTATAATGATCTAGAATCTAGATAGATCTACTACTAAAGACTAAAAGTATATAAAGAAATTGCGTTAGTAATAATGTAAAACAAAAAAAAATGTTAGTTGAATAACAAAACTAGTTACAAGAATAATAGTTTTTCAAATGAAAGAAAAAACAGGCAATTGGAATTCAATTGAGACAAATAGTATTAGTATTAATATCCTAATTATAATTAATTAAAACTAATATCAAATGATTAAAATTCAAGAAAATCTAAAACAAAGACCACACTACTACGTTTTTTTACTTTTAAACGCGAGTGCGGAAAAAACTTAGAACTGGGGCAAATGGCTTTTAACAAAAAAAACTGTGTTAAACACAATAAAAACACAAAAAAAAAACGAAATTTAAGAAAGAAAATGGATAATATATAAAAAATCTAGCTATAAAACATCAATTATTGAATAAATAGAGTGGATGATCGTAGATTGCAAGTAATTAATGCAAAGCATAAAAAACAAGCGAAAGTGTCAATCGTAAGATCTGGCAACTTCCGGTTAAAAAATTAAGGAATTTCAACTTTTATAAAGTTACTTCCGGTTCTACTTTCACTTTGAAAATGTAAACAATAGATGCCCCAAACAGTACACCTAACTGTGAAGCGTTTTTCAGCTGAGAGACACATCCAAACAATACGATTTTTAAAAGAGATAGACAAAAATGGATAAGAATGGAGATTTTGCAATAAAATTTCAAGTAGAGCCCATAGAGAAGTTTAGGGAATAAATCAAACTTACCTTATTTTCAATGAAACACTCCATAAAAAATAGTCCATGAAAATATTTTTAAAAAATATATAACACGCTAAGTCCATTTTTCTTCAAAAAAATACTCCTCGCAATAAAATTGACCAGGCGAAAACGGAGAATGATAAAAATTACGAAACACTCGCACTCGCGCGTCCGCCAACTCTCGGTATTTGGGTAACGGGAGGAAAATCTCGCCGCGCATCGTAAAACGGGAGCCAAATCCTAGTACCTAGCAATAAGTCTGTACTAAGGGACTAGAATAGATCTACATTTTGACAGATTTGTTGTTTACGCTCTGTAGATTTCATTGTTGCTTGTCCAGGAATAAGTAAACTAGGGCCATATTATATTATCATTAATGGATTTTGATACTCTTACAGTCTTATAGAATGGTTGAGAATAGTTGTTAACAAAAGGTATAGGCCTAACAGTTCATTAAATATTCTCATAACATTCACCCATGTTAAATTTATTTGTCTTGAAGCACACTAGAGACTAGCACAGAATACAAATGCCTTAAAAGCTATGTTCCATGAGGGGCAGATTTTTAACATTTTTTTAAGATTAGTTATATTCTTTTTTTATTATTTCAACCAAGATTTTTATATACATGTCTGGTGTTAGCTATAAAAACATAACCTCAATGAGCAGAATTAAGAATTTTCTATCATTGTATATCTGTTCAATTTTTTAGACTTCATTTCCATAATTTTTTTATTAGATAATTTATGTGACTTGAATGGCTACACATTTTGATATGATTTGATATGAAAATTAACTTTTTTTTGTTTTAAATTCCAGGTGCTGGCCTCATATACACCAAGTTTGATGTAGATTGTGTACCTTGAACCAGTTCCTCAAGAAACTACAATCTTGCTTTTAAAATGTTCAAAATAGAGCATGAAGGATCAATCAAGGAAAATCAAAATGATTTGGAGAAGCCTGCAGACGAACAACATGACTCAGCAAAGCCAGTGGAAGAACAAAATCTTGGAGAGAAGCAAAGAGAAGAACAACATCACACACTGTCAGAGGACAAACAAAATCATGCAGATAAGCAAGAGGAAAAACAAGATAAAGGAGAGAAGAAGCAAGATGACGGCTTATACAAAGTAGTTCAAGAGAAATTTAGACTGGTTAAAATGAAATACGATTGTATTAAAGAAAAGTTTGATGCCATCAAACAAGAATACGATAATGCAAAAAAGGAGTATGACATTGTTAGGGAGGAAATGTTAAAATTTGCACCAAATCACTTTTTAGGTGAAAATGCTGTAAAAGTCGAGTGTGAAGATGATGATGGTTATATGGACTTTGTTATTGAAGTAAATGACAGCTCAAAAGATGATGATGACGATGATGTAGTCCAATTCAGTAACATTAAGCAGGAGATGGATGACAGTTACACTGGTGACAATAACAACAGCACTTTAAGCTCACATGATGATGATTCCCATCTAGATATCAAGCCTGTCTTGTCAAATAGAAACTTCCATGGGAAGTGGGGTTTTCAAACTAATGGAGGTATCAAAACAGAGCATCAGATTGCTGCACCTGTTACAAAATCTGAAAAGCTCCTAAATGACCTGGGTCATGGGCTGTTTCAGGTGATTTCTCCTGGTCTTCATGATGAATCTGATGATAGCAGTTTTCGTGTTGTTAATGGGTGGAGTCTAAAGAAATCTAAAATTGGGATTTCCCCCAAGGTGCCAAAAAAAAGAAAACGTTCTTCAAAAGCAATAATTGAGAATTCTGATCTTCAGAATCAGGTCATGTTTGAAACTCCACCCTATAATAGGAAAAGCGCCTATAAGTGTGATGTTTGTGGTGGTGTGTTTGCTGGGACGTACAACTATAACAGACACAGAAGAATACACACAGGAGAGAAGCCCTTCTCGTGTGATCTTTGTGGCAAAGGATTTGCCCGTAAAGACAAATACACAATCCATTTTAAAGCTCACTGTATAAATGAAAACAGCGCACCTACAACCCCGACAGAAGCTCCTGTACAAGTGCTTCACGAAGAAGCTGAACAGCCTAAAGATAACCCAGAGCCACCTCAGGAGAGCATGGACAGCGAAACAATTAATTTCCTGGAAGCTGATCAGCAGTCTATTGAGCAACAGATAGCGGAGTCTAAGATGATGTTTGATTGTTCTGAGTGTGGTAAAAGGATTAAAGGTCTTCCAAATTATACCCGCCACAGACTCAGGCATGAGAATAGGAAGCCTCATGAGTGTGAAGTATGTGGGAAGGTGTTTTTAAAACGCTACAGCTACAACCGGCATATGACGATTCACTCTGGATTAAAACCGTTTGAATGTGATATATGTGGTCAGGGGTTTTCGCGTAATGACAAACTTATTGCTCATACTAGACAGCATAAAAACCCAAGAATTATCGATGGTGCTTCATTCAATTGTGATATTTGCGGCTTCCAGTTTATGCACAGTTACACATTAGCAAGACACAAATTGTTACACGCGCCTGGTCAAAATCCTTTCAAATGTGATATGTGTGGCATGCTTTTCAATCTGGAGTCCAACCTTACTCGCCATAAAGAGAGGAAGCACAGGGACGTCAATCCTTATAAGTGTACAGAATGTGGTGCCAGCTTTTCTAAAAACAAGGATCTAACCAGACACAAGCAGGCCCATGTTTGTAAAAAGCCACACAAGTGTAATCAGTGTGGGAAAGGATTCGCAGAGAGGTACCAGCTGTCACTACACAGGAGGTCGCACAATGCTTCCAAACACCACAAGTGTGATGTGTGTGATAAGACTTTCCAGGAGAGGTTAATGCTTTTAAGGCATGAGCGGGTACATGAGGAGTTGCGCGATACGATGACTGCAAGGCCTTATAAGTGTGACGAGTGTGGAAAAGGTTTCCCGGACCGTTCCAAGCTTGTCAGGCATAAGAGAACACACTCGATGCAGAGACCTCACACGTGTGATGTTTGTGGCAAAGGTTTCCCTGTACAGTCGAAGCTGTTGAGACATCAAGCCACACATCTTGTGGAGAAGCCTCACAAATGTGACATTTGCGGAAAAGGGTTCAATGAGAGATTTCGTCTTATGGGGCATATTGATAGAGTTCACTATGGTACACAAGTGTTTCAGTGTAATATTTGTGAGGAACCTTTCTTTGAAGAAGAAGAATTCATTAGCCATAAATTAAGTCATTCTGCATCGTTACCAGAGGTTGTTGAACAACCCAACTAAGTTCTGGGTTATATTACAGTGAGGTCTGATTCTTGATTGGCTAATCACATTTTGTTCTGAAATTTGAAATCATTGTAGTTGTGAAAGTAGGCTTTGTTGAAACTATAGTTTGTTAGGTTTTGTCTCTAATGCTTCAATTCATTCCCATTTAATTTTTTTTTTTGGAGAATTTAATATTTACTTAATTGTGTATGAATGTTGTCACTCTTGTTTTGTTGTTTGTCATGTTTTGAAAATATATTTATAGTGTATTTGTTTTATAAATACCAATATTCTAATTCCTAGTATTTATTAAATGATGGTAAAAGATTACAGTAAGTTAATCTAGCCTGTGTCACAAAAGATTATTCTATTTCTAGCTAGATTTATAGCATTTGCATTAATTGTAAGATAGTTGCATCATAGAGAAAATATATTTTTACACACATTACCTTTAGTTTAAAATTTGTATAAGCTAAGTATAGTATTTTTTCAATTACTTAAATTACTATTTAAGTTCTGTGTAAAAAAAACAACTTACTATTGGACAGTCATGTTAAATATACTGTTTTTTTTATTACAGTTATATTTTATGGTTTTAAATTATTTGAATAAGTAAAACTCAGTTTTATTAAGAGAAACATTTATATTTATTTATTATTTTTTAAGTGTCTAGATCTAGCAGTCAATAGTGTTGGCAGGATTTTCTCAAGTGAAGGGATGTTTAGTATAATTATATTGTGTTAGTGGGTCTGAGTATGTGCAATGGTGGCTGTTAACCAGTAACTTGTGGCCAACTATAAAACCTGGTATTTCATTCAAATATTTTTTAGCATGTCATTTTGATTTAATGATTGTTTAACCAAGTCTGAAAATACAAGAATACAATGTGTACTAAAACATAGTTTTAATTACATTGCTTAGCTACCAAGATCTATAGGCTTTTCTTGGCCAATTCATCTACACCAGCGGTTCTTAACCTCGGTTCAATCGAACCCCAGTTGTCATGTGAAACAGTCACAGGGGTTCAGTTCAGTGGAGGTCAAGACACACACCCAACTCTATGATTCACAATCAGATTTTGTCAGTGTGGACGATAGAACTATTAAGAAGGGTTTGCTAAGTGCTCATATGAGACTGGTGAGGTTCAGCACCCCCCAAAAAAGGTTAAGAACCACTGGTCTAGAATCTCATCTACTGGAATCACAATTAGAATATTTTGCAAAGCCAAATTATTTAGTCTATCCTAGTATTTTGCTTACATTTTTAGCAGCCTCTATGTACAAAAAGAATGCTGCTAGTAGTTGTAAATGAATAATGATGCAGTAGTTTGTGTACTGTTTGAACTATTGTCTTACATCTGAAATGCCTGATAAGCAATGTGCAGTACATTTCCTTTATTAGTTATGTTTTACCACTAAGTCCGTCTCTTATTTGACTTGAAGCAGAATCAACAATCAGGGTTATGTGGCATTATGTTACAGGCAGCATTGTATTTGTTTTCCTGTTTGAGTAAGAATAAGTAGATCTACATGTGTCAAACATGACTAAAAATGGTAGTATATTCTGATCATGCATCTTTCCCTACACATCCAAGAAAGTATTTTTATTTTAATCTTCAATCAGTTTTACAGCTGCAGATGATCAACATTTTCTGTTTGTTTTTCTACTTGTACTATGCATTATCATCATCCTTTCGTTCATTGGCACAACATTTGTTTTTCTACTTATACTATGCATCATCGTCATCCTGTCAATCATAGGCACAACCACACATATCCACTACTCCTATTTTGGATTCCTCCAATGCCGTCTGAAATTTTGGCCTGCCTACTTTCCTTGGGGATTTTTATCTTATAGGCCTATCTGTCTTGTGTTGTCTGATGGTTTGTGCAAGGTGGGTCTAATCCATCCCAATTTGTGTTTATATAATTCTTTGCCAATAGGGTTTCGCCTAGTTATTTCCATAGTTTGGTATTGGTTATTGCCTCAGGCCACCTGATGTCCTATAAGTGACACATGCATTAATTTTAAAAGTCTGAGGACCTGTTATTAACTTATTGCAAAGAATTTTAATACTCAGTGTCTAGGAGAAACATGAGACTCTTTTAAATGAGAAACCACATTTTTGAAACTCATCTGTCATTTCTTTTTGAGTTGTTGGCCTTGAGTTATTTGTTTGAACACGGGCATAGAAATGGAAAAAAAGGCCTAAACGTTATCTAATACTATCTTTTATACATCAGGCCAAAATCCTTATACAAAAAAAAACAGCCTGTCATTAGCATAAGTAACAGGTGAAGATAATGTCTTTATGGAAATTTCTTGCTGAAATCATTTTCACTTGGTTTCAATTTTCTTTTTCAACCCACTATCATTAGGCAGTAAAATTAAAAACTCAGGGAATGCTAGGAAAGATGTTAATAAAGAACACATTTATTAGTTAAATATATTTTTTTTATATACAAAAGAACTAATATTTAGAAACTGTCTCTTGGAGTTGATTGATAAATTGCCAATCCAAAATAGCATCAGCTATTTGAAATAGCGGAATAGGTTAATAAAGCTGTACACATTGCCATTTTGTAATTTATTTTAAATATGTGGGAGTTTTTTTAATGATAACCACCCCCCCCCCCCCCCCCCCATTTAGAGTGGTATTTAGTTTCCTGAAAGCATAAGATTATTTACCTGAGAATCTGCTCATTAATTTTAAGAACTACTGTTGGTTTTAATAGAAAAAACCTGAAAGATATACAATAGTAATCTTGGGAGAAGGAGTGAACTTTTTCATATACACTAAGGCTTATTGAATAAAATAATTTACTCCAGTTAATTCTTTTAAATTGTAAAATTCATTGTAAGTAGTCAGAGTAGATATTTTTATATTTAATTTTTTTTTTTAAAGTAAAGTGATTTCAGTACAGTTAAATAAACTAGGTAAGGTTTTTATTTTAAAGATTCCTTAAAACAGCAAAATTTGTTTTTTGTGATAATGATGTATTCTATCAGTGTTTTGTTTTTGTTTAGAAAAATACTAAGTGTGTGAATTACCAGTTTTGATTGGCACTAAGAGTTACCATGTAACTGAAACCTCTAGGGCTAGATGTATATATTTTAAATAATGTCATATTACACCACAAACTGTAAATATGTTGTTTTATTTTGAATTTCTTGCCCTTTACTGAAACCAATTATGTCTAATAAATAATAAAAGATTTTTTTATATAAAAAGGTGTTTGTTTGAAGATTTATTTAATTAAGAACCTACCATTAGGCCAGTTTTAACTACCAACTTCCAAATTATCTCTTGGCTTGAATTGTATTTGAGACATGATCAAGAGAGCCTTCAGTGGCTAACCTCAACATTTAAAACAACTCCTGGAGTTTAGTTTGTTCTAATGGGTCTAGAGCAAGGTCTCCAAACTTTTTAGTCCGAGGGCCGCATTAATTATCAAATTTCAGTTGGGGGCCAGTTTCTTCCGGGCATGTCTTTGATTTTTCTGGGCAAAGTTCCTCAGCCATCACCAACAAACGTTTTTTCCGTGGACAAAAAGATCTCAGCGGGCCGGATGAGAGGACCTCGCGGGCCGTAGTTTGGAGACCCCTGGTCTAGAGGAAAGACCACCTCACATCTATAATCCTTGCGGACTAAGAAACAAATTTCCTTTGTGGGCTGTCCATGTTGTTTTATTTGTTTTGTATTATGTTCTGACCCAAACAATAGTACTAGACTTAAAACTAGTATGTTTGTGAATTATATTTGAAATATGATGACTGCTATGAATGTGCCCACTTTGGCAAAATAATTTACACAAGCTGACCACGACGTAGTATATGTTGCCATCTAGTTGTTGTATTTTCTGCTTATCAGCAATTCATAATTTGTGAATTCAACACTATCCCTTCCAGCCCAGTGAAAGCAGCTGTTTACAAAGAAAAGATCTATCAGAAATTGTTACCTCCCCTTCGTTTCAAATTGTTAAATACTAAATAATCTGCCCATAATGGCCGTCACTAACCCGGCTCTACGATTGTAAACATTCGGGGTGAACCACAGCTCACCTTTCAAGTGGGGATGAGGGTGGTGGTTAAGCTGCAGGGTGTTTACTATGGTCTCCATGAAGAGAATTATATATATCGATGCTAAAAAGTATACGAGAAGTCCTCAAGCATATCTTGCTGTCAGCTTTATAAAAAAAGTTGCTTTTATAACATTTTTACTTAAGTGTCAAATAATACACTTTTTTTGTTCTAAGATTAATGACAAAATTCAATTAGCACAAAATCTTTCTGACGTGAATTAGCAGGTTTTGCAAGTGGACTCCTCATGTATAAACTGGTGGAAAAAAATCACACCTAGAGCTAACAATTAATTTGGGTGGTGTAGATGGACTTGATAAAAGTTTCCCAAATTTGTGGTCTACCACTCAGTAGCTCAGATCCACAGCAAACAACCCATAGAAAAATTAAAGAAAAACTTCCATAGTCTCAACACAACTTTTATTTCTGTCAAATAAAGCTTTGAATGTCAAACAAAATTGATATATAAACATCCTGTTAAAGCCGAACTTTATTAATTCTCAATTCAAATCCTAGCACCTTATTATTTAAAGAGTTAAAAAATTCCAATTGTGTACCTACTTATTAATAAAAGCTTACAAATACAATGAGGTCTTAAAATTTTAGTTAACTTTGTGACATTCTATTTCTATAATCATATTATTTTTAAGTTTAAATGCATTATACTGGTGTATCAGAAGTGTTAAGATGTATTTTTAAAGAAAGATAAAGAAACAACAACTACAGCTTAGTATCTTGTAGCTATGCTTGGTACCTTAGACAATGTTCAGTTCTCTGGAACACGTCATACACAAGTGTTAGGAAATCTAACTGTTGGGGTACCTACTACACTGCTACTGCTTTTTGAGAAAATAAAACACTAGTTTGAATCTAACACAGTTACAGAGATATTCATGCAGTTAAAGTTTAGAAGGAAAAAAACTTACAAGGATAGGAGAAAATGTTTTTACCGAACTATTTTTTAAAATACATGCCAAGAGAAATAATTTTTACATTTTTCTCTATAATAAATTTTTAAACTGTGTAAAAGTAAATGTAATACAGTAAATTATAATATCCAAATAAAGTAAACTATAATATAAATAGAACTAAAATGTTTAGTTCTGGAGTTTGAAAAAGACCAAAGTATTTTGTTTTATTGCTCAACAGGATAAAAAGTATCCTAAAACAAAATCACAAGGATTCAGCCTTACTCAGATGGTTGCCTACTGATTGCTAAGAAAAAAAATGGAGGAAGCGAGGCTACACTGATCTGTTCTGAAGTAATCTCTAGAATTGAAAGTTTACAGAAGTAAAAAATAGAACTTAAATACAAATAGGTTCTCTCTGAATCTTTTCATAAAATAACTTTTTAAGCTGATTATGCTTGGTCTAAGCAAAAGTAATTATAGTAGTTGATAAATTGAAACGGTGTGATTTAGTTATAATATATTAGATTAAGCCACTAAAACAAATGTAATGGTCCTTATCTTCAATCATGGCTAAGTCCCAAAATATCTGAGGTTTTTCATTTTCTATAAAAACATTTTCTAAAAATATGGATTAGTCATGCAAACTTGTTATATAAAGAATTGTAAATTTAATAGTTACAAAAATATTTAAGCTTTTCAAAGATTATAACTCTTACAATGTAAAATATTACAATGTTTAACAATAACATACTGAGCTAATTTAATAATTAGTGAACACACATTGTTCTTAACCAGAGAGTTTTTAACACTACAATTATAAAGAACAATAATGAAAACTACATAAAAACTACACTTAGTTCACAAGGTTCTCTTTAGATAGACATTTCTGTAAATTAAATAGAATACAAGAGTAAAACTCTAAAAAAAATTACTTAAACACTGTATAAGGCTATTTTCTTCAAACCATACCAAAGATATAAATCAAATCAAAATCAAATCAATTTTAAGTTATAGCTGAATAATGACTTTACTGTGTTCAATGCAGAAACATTAAAGTTTTGTTTTTAGTCTAATTAAAAATTGTTAACTAAATTTGTCAACTTCAAATTCATGCAATAATTATTTTTAAAAGTACAACATATAGCATGCACTGTTTTATTAAATTTGTTGAATTTTCATTAAATCAAAACAAACAAAAAAAATAGAGAAAAAATGTAAAACTTAAAAAATAACTGGAGTCATTTAAAAGCAATAATGTAAATAGGATTGGCAGCTAAAAAATCAATGTCTTTTCTACAAGCTTTTGTTTGTTAGCTTTAAAAAAAAAATGGAAACTTGTACATTCTAAAAACGCCAAAACCTGGTAAAATATTGTAGGAAAAAAGGGGTGACAATTCAAAAATTTCCTGCAAATTTGTTTACATTATTTCTTATGTGGTTTCAGTAAATTATTAAGAAAAAAAATGATTGATTTGTAAACAAAGAACTAAAAACAATACATATTTCTTTTTACTACATAGTTAATTCACTGTTACTAAAATGAAAATAAAATTGTCACCTTCTATCAGGAAGTAAATAACATGAAAAAAGATTCCTAGATTAATTCAACCAAATAAGAAACCTTTATTTGATATAAAACAACTCAAGGCAATTACTTTAATGTAGTGTACATATAAGAGTGAAATAATTTATTGACCAAAATACTACATGAGCTAAGCAGAATAATCCAAATGATTAACCCCTTTGTCTAAAGATATTTTTTTTTTACAAAAGTTTATCTTAAAAAGTACATGAAGACTAAAATAGATATCTTGTCTTACACATTTAACAAAACATTTGTATTAATGTCTGGGTTATTTTAGTTTTCCACACAATAGTATTCTCTACTTTTCAGTTAAGTCCTTTACATAAACTTTTCTAAAGAAACAATCTATTGGGATTAGTAGATTGTTTTAAAAACAATACATTTTTTAATCCAAAGTGGACATGTAAAACATGTTGCAAACAAAAGAAACCAGAAACGTATTTACAAAGTACAGCTTATTTTTTTTATAATTTTGTAAAATGAATTATTAACTGACGTAGTTAATAAAACGATTTTTTTAAAAACACGGATCTAGGGGGTAAGGTATCTGCTTGAACTATATATCATCACACTAAAAATATAACTGGTTCAGGTTGGTTAACTAAGCAACTTTTTATACTAAAACATTAGCATTAATTAATATACAGATAATTAATTTTATAGTATAATCAGAACCCATGTAAAAGAAGATTTTATCTAACTAATTTTTTAGTTATCTGCTAAACATTTTTTAAAAGCAATATATTTTAAGCAATAATGAACAAATATAACTTCTTTTTAAATATTTATTAAGCTAATATTTCAATTTAATTGATGGAAATTTTATAGATACCTTACTATTACAAAAAAAGGAGAAGGTAGTTGAACATAGCGTTAAAACAAACCATGGGAGCACTGTTACTTTGTCACTTAACATCAGAACACATCAGGTTTACTGTGTCTCAACTTTATGGTTGATATAAAATTAAAAAACTTTATTACAAGCAATAGTACACATTTTTGTATCAGTTTAAAATATTTGTTTTTGTATAATATGGTAAATTAAAGTAAAGTGAACAGCATCTCATAGCGTACAGATCAATGGAAAAGAAAAATTAAAAGAGTAATTTAATGACCAAAGAATGAATGCATTAAAAATATTAATTGAATTTAATCTTACTAGGATACAGATCCATAAGCAAAAGTAGACCTAACATAGTAATAAAATAATTACATTCCATATTGCTCTTAACATCCTTAACTTGTATTTTAGAGAAAATAAAGTAAAGGCTTTTTTAAACTTTTTTTTTATATTTTATGGTTAAGAACATATAATAGCATGTATGCCACAAACAAAGCTGAAAATTGACATTTGAAAAAAAAAAACTTAGTTTGATGATTACAATAAACTATTAATTATGTAAATTCACTTAGTAACTAGACAACACATGTTTTGCTGCCAAATCATCATAAGGAGTTGATTGGATAAGCAACATATACATTTTTGTTGTTGTTACTTTATCATTAGTCTAGGAGACAAATACTAAGGTCAAAACAATGTTATGACAACTCTTAGTGGGTTCTCTCCCCACATAACCCACCCAATATTTTTTTATTAACTCTTATTTTCAGGCAAATAAAATTGCATGAATTAGGGTAAACTCATTAATAAAATTATTTTGGTTTCAGAGTGATGAACACAAATTGAATAATGCTAATTTAGTTTGACAGCAAAGCTCTTCATCCACACAAAGTTCCTGTTAAAATACCACATTCAGCATCTTTCGTAACTCAGTGAGACATGTTTTCTTTAGTTTCATGAAAACACTCATGTTGGTTTAACACAGTGATATATATATAACAATTTTCTTTGACACTTCATTCATTTGTCAACAACAAATAACAATAAGTGAAGTCAACAATTAACAACACTTTTACAGTAAATTACAGTATTTACAAATCTTAAGGTTTTTACTTTTCACAACCTTTATGAAAAACTTTATTAAACCTACTGTATCCCATAATTGAAAATACAACTAATTCTGTTACACCAATTTAAATTTATTTTAAAAAGTTTTCAGTGAAAAAAATTTATGATGCGCAATTAGTTTTCAATGCCTACAAAATAAGGATCTTAACATTTTTTTTGTAGTTCCTTACACAACTATAGTTAAAGTTCTAGCAGCATCAGCTTTACTTATAGCTGTATGCATTTTCAATTTTAGGTGACTTGCTAAATGCCTTTTTAAATTATAATTTTTGGAGAAGGACTTGCTACAAATGTGACATTTGTATGGGCTGTCAGTGGAGTGACTAATTTCATGCTCCCGTAATTGCCCAATACATTTAAAACATTTGGTGCAGTCATTACATTTGTAGGGTCTCTCCCCTGTATGGATTCTTTGGTGTATCTTTAAGGTTTGCCTGCTTTTTAAGACTTTACTACATATTTCACACTTGAAGAAATCAGCATCTTTATGATTTCTAGAACATGTGTGTACGCCTGTAATATCGGCATACGTTTTTTTACAAACTGAACATTGATAAGAGTTCTCTTTAAAGTGGGACTTTTGGTGCTTTTTGAAAGATTTTAAAAGAGAAAAATCCTTATTGCAAACCTGGCAATGATGAGTTTGATTCCCCAAGTGGGTCTTCTCATGTTGCTCAAGGTGCTGGATAGTAAGAAAGACCTTGCCACAGAAGCTACATCTGTTGAGATTCTTTAGTGCATGCAGTTTTTCATGTAACTGCAGGAACTGGATGGTAGCAAAATCCCTGTCGCAAACGCCGCACCGATAAGGTTTCTCACTTGCGTGAGTCCTCTGGTGCCTTCTCAACTTCTGCTCATCAAAGAACAACTGATTGCAGGTGGGACAGGATACTAGCTTTGTACCAACATGAGTCCTTACATGCACTTTCAAACTACTGTGCTTTATGAAAGTCTGTGTACAGAACTTACATTTAAATGGTTTACCTTTGTCTTCTATATTTGAGGTTTCCTTTATCAAATGTTTGCTACTTTTTAAAGCCGAGTAATTTATTTGGTATTTAGGTACATTTTTACCAGCATGGCTTAGCTGGTGTGTGTTTAACACTTGCCTGCTTTTAAAAATTTGACAACAAACAAGACACTGGTGAGGTTTGAAACCTTCATGTCTTTTTTGACACAATTTTAAACTTTGCTGATTGGAGAAGCATTTTAAACAAACCTTGCACTTGTACAGTTTTTCTTTTATATGAAACATCTGATGTCTAAGGTATACAATCTTGTGTGTAAAACTTTTTGAACAGTTATCACAATTAAAAAGTTGACTTAGTTTTTCACTGTGGAGAAGTTGATGAATTTGAAGACTGCGTTTCTTTCTGAAAACCCTATAACATACTTTACACTTGTGCCTAGTGGAGATGGAAGGTCTCTGTGGGGTATTCTTGTTTATATACCTGCTCTTAATAAATTTCCTAAGCCATTTAGATTTTGTTGCAAACTGTGTAATTGTGTTATGGGTATCATTTTTGAAGAGTTTTTTTTTGTGTTTTCGTCCTTGAAGTTTATCATTCATTTTGCTCTCTGTAGGTTGATCCAGTGTAGAATCAGGAACTAAAAGATCTGAGTCTTGTAGCATTACAAGAACTGTGGGCATTTCTTGAGATTCAGTAAGGCTGGTGTAAGTAAAGTGTAAAGACAAATTATCATCGACAGGGAGAGTTTCTTCACTGTATGTCTTCAGGCAGGTTTGTGGCTCCTCAACAGAAATATTTTTGACAAAATGTTTTTCTAAAGACCCCAGGAGAATATCTGGCCCCTTGCAAGCTGTTTCATCATTGTAACTATTAAAATCTTGTTTTGTACCTTCATAATTGATTTCTTCATCTTTGTTGAATGATAGTAAACCAAAAGGTCGGTTATCATCCTTGAAATTGATACTCTCAGAACTGAAACCAGTAATACCGTTGTCGTCCATTTCTGAAGTGAAGTATTTAAATCCAAAACTATTTTTAGAACTAATAAAATCTGTGCCTAGCAATGGGTACTCACTCCAGTTGTCCAAACTTTCTGACTCGTCAGGTCCAGTTTTAGAATCTGGTGACAGCAGGAGTTCATCCCAGGGCTTCAGGGGCATATCAAGGCTATCTAATATATCTAGGGGAGAGCTGAAGTCTTTGAAGCTGCTTACTTCTAAATTAAACTGTTCTTCATCTTGGTATATATCAGATGTGCTGTCAGTAGAATCCAAGCTATTCTTACATTCAATATCTTCTAATTTATTTAATCTGAAAAATAATTTAAATTTAGAGTTAAATTTTCACATGAAAAATAATGCACACAAAGTTTATTTAAAAAGTTGAAAACACCAGCTTTCTGACTTCCACTAGAAGAATAAAAAATATATTCTGTGTAATGCACTGATGAACAGTTTCACACCCTTTTTCACAGCTGTTTTAATTACTTCAGTGAAGCTTAGCTTATTTTACTTGATTAATGAGCTAAAGTGTTAATTCCACCAAACTATGAAGGTCTATAGATACAAACCATAAGCTGCATAAAGTGACTGAGTAATGCTGGCTGCACAACCATACAGAACCATGAACCATTTTATTTAGTTTCACTTCAATGTGAAGGTTTAATCATTTTTGTAATCAATATTTAATTGAAGTTAATCAGATATATGGTATTAATAGCTAATAAATTTATAAAGGACTATTGCCACCTGGTGCAAAAAAGAGTTTGTTTCAACTGTCAAGATTGGAATTAACACAAAAAAGTCGTAAATTTCATCTTTTTAAATGAAGAGTGACACAGCAAAGTAGACCTATTTCATGTCATATTACAAAATACATGAATATTTTGTCCACAGATATAGGCCTATAGTAACAGCCAAAAAATATGGTGTAGCTTGCTATTACAGATACCCCATTCCAGTTGATCAAAGAAAATTTGAAGAAAAAACTATACTGTGACTTAGTTGTAAGTGCAATGTTAAAGGGGAAAAAAACAAGAAATAAGTTTGGTTTAAAACTTGCAAGCAGATAACTTACTGTGTTACAACAGAGGGTGCTTGCTTTTTGTGAGACTTTTTAATAGAAAATATTGACGGAACTGCACCTTTCTTTAGCTGTCGTTGACCTGTAAAGTAGAACAATCATTAATATTTCTAAAACAAATGAGTGTTTCATTCACATATGATTCCCCAAACAACTGTGAGATGTTCTCAAAAAAAATGTTTTTACTTCATTGTAGGATTGTAAAATACACACCAAACTGAAATTTTAAAATTGTTGTATGTTGTCTAAACATTATGGTTAAGTAATAAAAAGTAGAAGAGAAAGGAAGTGCTATCAAAATTATAATTTAAATAATTTGAGTTTTGTTTGTGTTAAAAAGGTTAAACTGAACCTGTAAAAGGCTGGTAGACAAAATCCTCCTCCACAAAATGTTCCGAGCACAGGTGCATGTACTGGGTGGGTTTTATACCTTCCCTGTTCATCTTGACAAGCCACTGTTTTAGTAGAGTTTCATCTTTTAAAGGAAAGGAATGAAAGCTAATTTTTGTTTCCCTGGAACTGGCATTTTTATCCCCATTATTGCACCCATTGGCTGAGCAGTGTCTCCCCATCTTGAAAGTGATTGTGCCTGCTACCTCGGCAGCTTTAAACTTGGAATAAAATCTGTAAGGATGTACAAAAAATGCTTAGGCATCTATTCTGAAAGCCTATAACTTAGATAATCTAGTTTTTCAATGAAAATATACTATAAGGTGTCATCCATAAATGATGTCATGTTTTTTTTTATTCTTACTTAATCTCCCCAGTCACAAAAAGTCATACACATCCCTAAAATGTCGTCGCACCTCAGTTTTCAACACCCCCCCCCCCTTCCCGCCCAAATATTGCAGTTTTATTTTTTAAATAACATCAATTTATATCTAAAATATTTACTTGAGCTGGGTCAACAGAGTATATTAAGTTCTCTACAATTTACAAAAACAGTTTATATAATGGCTAAACTTCATTTTTTACAATACAAGCAAAAGTGTGATGTCACACTTTCCGACCCCCTTCTCCCTCGTCACTGAATTCCAGACTACCCCTCCCTTATAAAGTCCCTTATGAATGATCCTTAAGCAGGAAACAAATGCTGCACAGCTAAAGCAGCTTGATAATTTTATTTGCATTAAACCCAATCAAGCAATTACTGTCATACTAGCCCTAACCCCAGCTGCAAAAGATCTTAAACCCTAGCTCTAAAATTTCTTAGATTAACTAGATCTATAGGCTAAGTACAATTTTTGTTTGTTTCTGGATTACATTTTCAGAAAACTACTAACATGCCCAACTACTAGTAGGAATGCTTTAATGAATGATATTACATACATCCCACATACGTTCCACCATCAGGATATTTTAAGAAAACAAAATACTCTAGATGAGTAGTAGACAATTAAATAGGCCTACACAGCCTATTATGAATTGCAGAATTAGGGGTCATCCATAAATGACGCCACGCTTTTTTGACAATTTTTACCTCCCCCCCCTCCCCTCCGTCACACATTGTCACAAAAAGCTAGACCCCCCCCCCCAAAATGACGTTACACTTCAGCCTACAACCCCCCTCACAACTTCAGTAGAATTTTTCCAAAAACTTTTCTGAACTCTCTCAAAATAGAGTATTTTAATCAATTCCTATTACAATTTATTAAAACGGTTTTCTAAAACGTGAAATAAGGTCTAAAAATTAGTTTTCTAACATTGCTTTTTTAAACTGCAAAAGTGTGACGTCGCACCATCTGAACCCCCCTCCCCTCATCACACACTGTCACGGACCCCCCCCTTCCCCCTACGAGTGTGGCGTCATTTATGGACGACCCCCTTATTACATAATAAAGGAAAGTAGAGTTGTTATCAAAGTTTGGACACATCTGACAGTGACAGTAGTTAACAGTTATGATTTTATGTTTTGATATTTCCAATAGCCAATATTAGATATGCCCCCTAATTTTTTCAAACACCTAATCATTTGGTCATTAGTAAGTTATTTATTAGTCTAACATATCCTGATGTGTCCAATCTTTCCATGTTTATAGAATTTTAGTCTTACCATTATTATTGTTAAATTTATGAATTATTTCACCCCTCAAATTCAGCCAGTTAGTGATGCTGCTTGCCTGAATTCATGGCTTTATTATCTCTTCTTAAAAATCATTCCTGTGCTATGGCTATATCTAGATTTCTAATAATTACTGGGTTACTTTAACTAGACTATTCAGTTGTACACTTAGGCTTCTAGTTTCTAAATCTAACTTTCTTTCTTTGTCAAGACTTTTGGTACAACTGCCTGCTCTATCCATGATGATTGGAAACTAAAACCAGACTTGATCTAGATTCTAGACTAGAAATTTAGACTAAAAGCTGCCTAGATCTAAATCTAGGTTTTAAAAAAAAATGATTATCGAAGCTCTAAAAAGTGTGCAAATAAAATCGCTTTCATTTTGACTTGAGCCACCCAATAGGACTCAGTGTCTGTCAAACCAAGAAAAAACTGAAATAGTGATTAAAACCTGCTACTCCATTTTATTTGCCTTGGCCTTGGAATATGAACATTAGATCTACCGTACATTTCCTACGCATATAATAAAACTAATAAACCTAGAACAGAATACGGCTTGCATTTGTATTTGTTTAATAAATATCAAGCCATTTAAGTTGTGCAAATCATTAAAAGGCTAGTTTATTTGCATTATTTCAAGTTTAAGTTCTGACTTCAGCTGCAGTGAGAACGACGCCATTTTGAGGCCAAAATGATGACCAAGATAATATTTTTTCCCCTCACTTTTCAGAAAGGATTACTGCAGGCAGGATAGGAAGGTGTGTGTATGTGAAGGGGGAGTGTGGGGGGGGGGGGGGTGAATGGAAATGTCAGCTATGCCTATGGTTCTAGTTCAAGGCCTACCAAATGTATCTGGAACTACGTGTGTAACTTAGGCCTATCGGATAACGCGTGAAGATCTACATCACTTGGTGTATTGTTGAAATAATTTGTCAATGGTTAACAATCTCTCTTTGTATTAAATTTTTTTAAAAGTAGATCTAGAATACGATAATTGTAGAATAAAATTATAAAAATAGCGATGTAACCATCGCTATTTTTATAATTTTATTCTACATTGTGTGTAGGTAGGTTTTTATAATGAGGAAAAGCTTAGGCCCCAATCTATAAGCCCAAATATTTAGGCCCACATTCTAGGCTATACTATATAGCCTACATACAGAGGCGCATACAGGTTCTATGATTAGTGGGGGCGAGGAGTTGAGGAAAATGCGCTATTATATATATATATATATATATATATATATATATATATATATATATATATATATATATATATATACACTCGCTGTATGTCATTGCTTCGATACGGTGTAAAATATATTCAAAGGGTACTGTGAAGAAAAAAGAACAAAAACACATATAGGCCGCTAAAACAAAACCACAAAATGAAACATAAAACATAAATATACTAATACAACAAAAAACAATAAACGCAATATTGTTTGTGGTCATCCATAAATGACGTCGCTTTTTTTTGACGATTTTTACTTCCTCCCCTCACCTCCGTCACAAAAAGCCAACCCCCCCCCCCTAAAATGA
>NW_026732810.1:5000-49450 GCF_028476545.2 Physella acuta
CCCTGCATCATAGTGCTTGGTTTTTTAAGCCATTGCTACTAAGCAGTAACAAGTGATACAGATTTCTAATGTGCGATAGAAATTTCATATCTGGTAAAGCTATTTAGGTAACTGAAACACAAGCAATATTAAATCCTGAAAACGACTAAAATACCACCTAAACATTAAATATTGTAAGAATCAACAAACAACTGAAACACGACCCAACCATCAACTTTTGTAAAAACCACAAGTGACAAAACAACTGAAGCGTGAACTAAACTTCAAATCTTGTAACATAGAGCCAACACGTGAAACACGAAGATCTCAACCAATATATTTATTAATGTGCCAGCTTCTTATACTAGGCACAAGTCTCTTTTAAAATCCACTTTTAGTACATGTTCGTTGTTTCTCTTGCCTCTTTGTGTCTCTAGATTTAAAGTCTACTCTTGGTACACGTTTGTTCTTTCTGTGTAACACACCTCTTTATGTGACACACGTCTTTATGTGTCTCAAGTTGTACTCTTGGTACAAGTTTGTTGTTTCTGTGTAACACACGTCTTCATGTCTCAAGTTTTAATACCTACACTTGGTACACGCTGTACACGATGCGCAGCCTCCAATTGGTTCTCGTTTCATGGGCGGGGCCGACACACTTCTCCGCCAGCTGTTGGTATCGCTACACACCTTGCAGCCCCCGGTCGGACACGTGTTGAACGGCTCCTTGCTGCAGGGCGGCGTGTACGTCCACTCCGAGTTATTTAGTCGAAGCCGAGACCTGCTGAAGCGACTGCTGTCGGGGGGTCTGAGTTCCTCCAGCGGGCAGGTGTTGCATCTCGGGAAGGGCGACTCGCATGTCGGGGTGTAGCATCTGGACATGCACGGCATTGGTGGGATATCCCGCATTTCGTATTTGACCAAGCAAGGGTTATACAAGCAAGGGGATTCCCAGAAAAATCTATCCTCTGAAGGGATACAGCCTTCAGTACAGAATGGCTTGCTCCAAAACTTTGGGGAGCGGTGGTATTTCGACGGGGCGCGGTCCTGTTGGTAGTAATCGGGTGGGGCGGAGCACCCTCGTTGTGGCCTAGCGCCGACCTCATCGTACATAACAGCAGGAGGGTCTTCGAACGCCCCACTGCTTCTGGGTTGATGCTGCTCGTAATTATTAGCAGTGCTGCTCATCCTTGAGCTGAACTGGCCCAGTGAGCCCGCGTCCAAAGATCCTTCTCGAAAACTTCGTCGCATTCCAGAATCAGAAGTTTTCTTTGCGAGCCCATTGGAAGTAGCCATGAGCTCAACACAACGCGGGGAGTTAGGATTTCTTTGGCAGGAGAAAGGGACATTCTGAGTATCCTGACTGGTTCGCGGGCTGTAAGCTCTGGAATCGAATGGCTTAGAATGATGATTTTCTGAATCTCTGTTCCACATTTTTTAAATTGTTGGTGCGATCGGCCCCTAGGTGGAAAGGTACCCAGAGAACATCAGTTCATTAAAGCATCGTTATTTTATATTTTTCGTGTCGAGTATTCTCTGGCAAGTCAGATCAAAAGCTGTCTTATGATTGGTTCATCAGATCAAAAGCTGTCTTGTGATTGGTTCAGTGCTAGTGTGAATACAAAAATACATTTATAAAAATATCAGTTTTCATAACAATGTATGAATCTATATTAGAAACAAAAAGAGACGGATTAACATAAATATTTTAAAGTAATTATAAAAGACATACGTAATTTAGATAGATTACAAAACTACACGCCCATATAGAACAGCCATAGTTCGCATGATTGATAGTGACTACTTAGATATTCACTACTTACATAGTCACTACTTACATATTCGCTACTTACATTGTCAATACTTGCATAGTATTTACTTACATAATCACTACTTACATATTCACTACTTACATAGTCACTACTTACATAGCCACTACTTACACAGTATTTACATACAAAGTCTATCCTTACATAGTCACTACTTACATAGTCACTACTTACATAGTCACTACTTACACAGTCTTTACAATGCATACATAATCTATACTTACATAGTCACTACTTACACAGTCACTATTTACATAGTCACTACTTACATAGGCACTATTTACATAGTCACAACTTACACATTAGATACAAAAAACTATTTTTACATAGTCACTACTTACATAGTCATTACTTACAGTCTTTACAATACATACATAATCTTTACTTACATAGTGACTACTTACATAGTCACTACGTACACAGTCTTTACAATACATACATAATCTATATTTACAAAGTCACTACTAACATAGTTATTACTTACACAGTTATGTACATACAAAGTCTATACTAACATAGTCACTACTTTCATATCTCTACTTATAGTCATTACTTATACAGTATCTACAAAAAGCTATAAACCTACTTACAAGTTCTGTACTTAAATTGCCCCAAGATGTGCTATGTAATGGATTCTTTAGTATCTCTTCAACTTCCACAATTATTCCCTGCTAAATGATGCTGTGACGACTATTGCCTTGGGGATGTTGTAGCACAAATCTCTTCTGTTGGGCTGGGTGGGAATTGATATCCGGTCACGTGAAGATTGGTTGAGGTCACGCGCCACTAGATTAAGGCGAGTGCTAATTAGGCTTATAAGCCTGAGGAAAAATAAATTAAATACGTTAGTAATTGGATAAGGCATATAACTCAGGTAGGTAACAAGAAGTAGATAGAGATAGAATCGTTGACAATCTATTGAAGGTGTTTGTATGGAGGGAAGTGATGAGCTTGGATTACTAACCCTAAAGTCGCGAGTTCGGTTCTTGGGCTGTTGAGTTCGTAATTCGTTCCTGAGTTTACCCAGCTCATGTGAGTACCTGACACGTTTGAAGTAAAGGCGGCTGTTCACACTATCGCTGCTCAGAGAAACAGATACACTCTACTGCATTTGCCTCTAGGCTAGGCATTGTGCTTACCACATTTCTTTAATATACCGGGGTCACTGAAACAGGTGAACTCTACTTCATCTGGTTCATCAGGTTCGAAAGTATAACGCTCTATTTCAAGTATCAAACGCCCCCAATGATATAATTTCTGTTGTATTTTTTTTAAATAGCTATGCTTCAAAAGCTGGGTAGGGGACGGCGTGGTCAGTTGGTAGCGCAAAGTTGGTGCTCTCTCTTTATACAGTTGGAAGATTTGAACGGAGGCCTGACGCTGGCTTGTGCTGGGAACAGGCTTTTGTGAACAGAAGACAATGACTGAAATCTGTACAGTTAACAACATGTACAAATAAATTATGTACACGCTGAATCATTTTCACGAGCCTCAAAACGTAATTTGATGAACAATATTTCCGCAGTTCGACGGTAACAAAGTTGAATGCCCGAATGTAACCTTTAAGCCTAAACCCAACAACTGGCACTAACAGTTTTGCTATAGTGTTGCCTTCTACGCAAATAATAGTTATTCCATTTAAAAAAAAACGCTATTTTTTACCACTAATTAGATTTTATATTATTAATTAGGCCTAATAACAGAATTTGAATTAATTTTTTAATTCAAAATCTTATACTTTAAAGGGTGGATTCTGCAACAACCCCTTTCGACCCGGCAAAAAATGCCTGAAAGAAACTCTGCTATCGGGGTCTGCGTTTTCGGGTCGATGAAGCTCGTGGTTGCTATACCGAAAAGTCCCGAGTTCGAAACCTCGGGTAGATGAAACTCTACAGCTGAGGACAGCAACCTATCTAAGAGATAAATTTCTAAAATTAAACAACTGCTTAAAGAGTAGGATGCTGAAATCAGAGTCAACGGGCCATTTAAGAACGAAGAAGAAGAAGAAAAAAACCTTGTTACCCCTACTTGATGAAAATTCATGCGAATTTTCCAAGACAAAATTTACATGGGACAGGATGGCAATGTTGAAATCGAAAAATGCGCACATAGATCTAGAGATATAAGGCTGTCCTCTGTGTACATCAATTAATAATTAAGTACATCTAAGTAAGTTAGTCAAATAACACATTGACATTTTTTTAAATGAAAAACATTGTGGTTTTTTCCTAGCAATCACCAGCAATTTTCACGGTAACCCGGTGGTCCATTCTTCCCCCCCCCCCCCCCCCCCCAGTGGCGTAGCGAGGTCGGGTATCACCCGGTGCGGCACTTAATGGTGTCACCCCCCCCCCCCCCTGAGGCGTAGCGACCCTTCCCGGGGACAAACTTTCAAATTTTCGATTTGCACCCCCCCCCCCCCTCAAACTTTTGATTTGCACCCCACCTCAAGTTTTTTCTATATATATTTTGCTATTTTTTACCTTGGTGTCACCCCCCTAAATGGTGTCACCCGGTGCGATCCGCACCCCCCCCCCCCCCTCGCTACGCCTCTGCCCCCCTCCCCCCCCCCCCCAACTCTCCTCCTACATAGAGCAATCAATTGTATCTGCCACATTACCTGTTGTCCTATGTTTCGACTAGCACAACGCCATGTTTGTATTCCAACTTTTATCCCTTTCCGGACAATCCAATTTTAGGTTTGGTGCTAAATGGTGCAAGGTTGGAGGTAGTTTAATTTTTTATTTGCGCACTTTCTAATAATAGTTCGGTCAAGTGGTGTAACCTGCATATTTATGTCTCTCTATAACATTTACAGGCAATAGTAATAATGTTGATAAAACCATTAATAGTTGGGTGTTTTTAAAAAAAATAAAAATTAATTGATAATTGTAGTGATTTGTTTTTAATGCAAAGAAAACTTGGCAAAGAAAACAGCAGATTTTTTAAAAAAATTCGTAAACCGTATCATAGTATAAATTACCCCTCCCCCTGTCTATTACCTTCTAGAAATTACCCCCATGGCGATTAGTCACTTAGAATTACCCTTGTAAATATCCCGAATAGTAATTATCCCCAATCTAGAGTAGGCCTGCGTATAAAATGTATTTAAGGTAGAGAAAGAAAACCGGCACTTTACTGAAATGAAACAGTCAATTGCTTATGCTGGCTTTGTATAAAAAACAAACAAACCAAGAATAAAAACCGTCCAATTACAGATCATTGACTCACCCTAAATCTAATCCTAATCCTTACCTTAGCCCATATAGGGAGAAGGTGACCTGGGAGTAATTGATGTGGACAGTGTCCTACCTAAGCCCCAGATTAAACCGACTTCGGTATTTGATTAACGCAGTTTGAGCATTTTGTATTCGATTAATAAACCTTAATAGAAAGGTAAGTTAATAATGTAGGTCTATAGTTCTTTGTACTATCGGATTTTTTTCTTGGGTTATATGAAATAAAATAAGAGTTCATTCCTAAGTATTTCTTTGTCTATAATTATCTGATAATATTGTGTACACAAATGCGCGTAATTTAGGAGTATTATGTACACAGATGAGTATAATCTGGCTTATAAAATTAACATTTTTTAAAATAACTTGTTACAATTTATTAAAGGGAAGTAGCTCTTCCAAAATGTTAAACGAACCTCTGTAATTTCTTATTTGTGTCCCTTTGACAAAGAAAAAGATTACAAATAAATATATTAAAAACAAAAATGATCAAACGTTGTTATTTTCTATGGGAATAACTATGCTTAAAATGCAATTAAAATAATAGAAAAATATTTAATAATGGGTAAATTCCAACGTTCATTATACATTTATTTTTTAATATGCAATTTACAAGGGAAGTGACTGGGCTTAAAAATTATATACCCGATATTTTATTTTTCGTTTATTTTTCGTTGGTAAAAAAAGGCATTATCATAAAAAATGCAATTTTGTTTTAAAAAATACAAGTTTTTAAAAACTTTAAACACGAGAAGAAGAAAATATGTAAGTGAACTATAGAATAACATTTTTAATAACTCTACCGATGATGTGATCGTAAGGTCGAGCGCTTAAATGCAGAGGCGTAGCGATGGGGGGGGGGGGGGTACATATGTCCCCGGGCGCCGACCTTAGGGGGCACCAAAATGGGTTGTAAAAATACATTAAAATGTCATTTTAGCTGCATTTTTGCATTATAAATGGTTTGAGAGGGGGGGGGGGGGGTTGCAAATCGAAACTTGGCTCCCGAGTGAGACGCCAAATTGATAGTTTGTCCCCGGGCGCCGGGAAGGGTCGCTACGCCTATGCTCAAATGTTAATCTGGAAATCTCAAGTTCTGGTCGTTAAACGCGTCTGGACACAGTGCGGACTGCAGTATCCAGACGTCACAGAAACAGATGAGCTCTACTTCAGTTGTCCCTTAGGGCGCCATGCAAGATTTTGCACTTTTATTTCATTTTTAAACCTTTCCTAATATAAAAACTCCAGGGACGAAAAAAAAATAACAAAAATATAAATAATTAGCGTAAATAAATGAGGTTAGAAAAAAAATGAATTTAATATAATACATTTTAAAAATCTAATTTTGAAACGCCAGGAACAAAAAAAAAATAACAATAATAAAATAAATAATAAGCGTATGTAAATGAGGTTGGAAAAATCTGAATTTAATATTGTACATTTCTTATAAAAGATTTCCTTCGAATAAAATTGTGTGCAAACCAACCATCCGAGTCTTCATTCATCAGATACCCAGCTGGACTTGCCGTCATCGTCATCTTCATTCTCGTCACCTCTACTGCTCCTACGGGAGCTGGCAGAACTGGGAGCCTGGTACGACTGCTTGCGGAGGGGTGGGCTGTGTTTCACCCCGGGGCACTCTGAGTGGTAGGACCACGAGGGAGGGGCCCCCCTGTCGTGTTTATCCCAAACCTTACTGGCGCTACCACTGAAGTGCCTGTCGACCACACGGTAATCTCCTGTGCCAAAGGTAGACCTGGAGATATATCTCGGCGTCAGGGGTTCTGAATACCCTTCAGAGAGGAGTCTCTTCCTGGCTGGCTTGTTCTTGGAACTCCAGCCTCCGCCGTCGTTATAGCAGGACCTTGTGTCCGAACATTGCCAGTCATTGTCGAACGTTTCTCTATCCGAACCTAGATAGCCTCCACTGCTGGCATAACCACGCTCTCTCACCGAATCGTGCCACCCTCCGCCGTTGTCATAGCAACACTCTCTGTCCGAACCGTGCCAGCCTCCGCCGTTGTCATAGCAACTCTCTCTGTCCGAACCGTGCCGCCCTCCCGTGTTGTCGTAGCAAGACTTGCTATTGGATACACGGCCCGGCCTAGATCTGAGTTGATACGTCACATTGCGTCTGCGTGCTGGGCCTCGTTTTGGGTCGTCTACGTCATCCATGAATGTAGCGTAGCGTTGATCGCGAGGCGTGTACAAGGATTCGTCACTACTGCTCTGCATGCGGTCATCATTGCCACGACAGAAGCTTCTAGAACTGTGCCGCGAAACTGAACTCAAATGACATCTTTTAGCATAATGAGCTTCATCCTGAACAGACAGCATTGGATCGTCCATCAGATACCGTTCTTCACGCCCAACAGGGCTAGCGTTTCCTTTTCGGTACTCACAACTACTAGGACTATCGAAATGTTGCGGGGCTTCAAAGTTATTTCTTCGATGTTGCCGAGGTGAGTTTCCCCTATTCGTATAGTAAGGCTGTTTTCTTCGTGCTGAAAAATAACTTTGACTTTCACTTCCCATGACCGGCATGTTCGTGAATGTTTCCGGGATATGACTAGGTGATGCGGATGGTTGCCCTCGCCTCAGTTGACTGAGTCTGGGGCTGCTTTGGTTCGGTGTAGTCGTGCGAGACTCACCAGAGTAGCAGGTCTGGAAGCGAGAGATTCTCCCGCTGGGGTAGGAGCTGGTGCTGGAGAAATCCTGCAGGGGGTCGCTATCGCAAGCGTCGATAGGAGACATCATGGTGTTGGCGTTTTCCTGGCGATTCCCGCAGATCAACGCGTTAGGTAAGTGCTGGGAAGCTTCTTGAAACTGAACGCGCGGGACGCACGTCGTTTGAGACAGGGGTCTTTGAGGTTGGATAGAGTTGGAAGGATACGACTTGCTTGGTGATTGGTTCGATCCTTTGAACCCTTGGTTTCCTGTGTCTCCATATGCCATTTGTGGGGAATACCCGCAGAGGTCTCTGTGAGAGACATGGCCACCATGCAATTCTGTGTCGAGTTTTGGGCACTGTCCGGGATAGTCTGGTGGAACCAGAGTTGGGTGGGGCTGGCACAATTGGTGATTTGTGCTAGAGTATTGTCGCGAAATCGGATTGTTCATGTTTGGGTATTGTGAAGACAGTTGATTGTTCATATTCGGATATTGTGGAGAAAGTTGGTTGTCCATATTCGGATATTGTGGGGAAAGTTGATTGTTCATATTCGGGTATTGTGGCGAAAGCTGATTGTTCATGTTTGGATATTGTGGGGAAAGTTGATTGTTCATATTCGGATATTGTGGGGAAAGTTGATTGTTCATGTTTGGATATTGTGGGGAAAGTTGATTGTCCATATTCGGATATTGTGGGGAAAGTTGATTGTTCATATTCGGATATTGTGGGGAAAGTTGATTGTTCATATTCGGATATTGTGGAGAAAGCTGATTGTTCATATTCGGATATTGTGGGGAAAGTTGATTGTTCATATTCGGATATTGTGGGGAAAGTTGATTGTTCATATTCGGATATTGTGGGGAAAGTTGATTGTTCATATTCGGATATTGTGGAGAAAGCTGATTGTTCATGTTTGGATATTGTGGAGAAAGCTGATTGTTCATATTCGGATATTGTGGAGACAGTTGATTGTTCATGATTGATTGTGGTTGAGTGATGAGATTGTTCATATTTGGGTTTTGTAAAGACATTTGATTGTTCCAAAGTGGTCGATGCTGTGGTATTTCACTGTTCGTGATTTGTTGTTGTGCGGGTATGGTATTATTCAAGATTGGCTGTGGTTGAAAAATTTGATTATTCATGTTTGGTTGTGATGAAGACATTTGATAATTAATGAGAGGATCTTGTCGGGGCATGCTCAATAATGCTTGTGGCAGCAACACCTGGCTGTTCATCAAAGCCTCATGTTTTAGCGGATCTGGCAAGGCGCTGGACACGCCATACTCCCCGCCCACAATCAAGTGAGGAATCTGAGTTCTAGACGCATACAGCGAGTTTTTATTCTCTACTGATAGCCCTGGTGCTTTGTTACGACCATATCGGGATGATGAGTACGGTGATAAGGGTTCATGGCGCCCATACTCACGAGGAATCTGAGTCCTAGACGCATACAGCGAGTTTTTATTCTCAACTGAATACCCTGGACCAGTATTAATACTATAACGTGAGGACAAATGCGGTAAAATAGGTTCATGGCGTACATAAGGACGATACTCCCCAGTCATAGATTTTGATTTTTCATTTATTGTATTTAAAGAATACGTCCGGCCCCTTGACGATTGTATAACAGATTCTCGCTTGGAGAGATTAGCGTGGTGCGTAGTTTGTTCAGTGTCGGTGTTACTGTTTGCCTCATGACGAAGTACCCCACCCTTAGGGTCAGGAGCACCCACGGATGCGTTAGTACTTTGTAAGTTACGCTGGTCTGTGTTAGACGCGCGTTGTTGACGGTCGTATGTGGTCTGATCTTCTTTATATCTGAATCCATCATCAGCGCTAATCGATTTACTTCTCACCACCTGGGGTTCGCGAATATCCCTGGGTTGCTCATCTTCCCCCTCTGCAGGAGTAAACTGTGTGGACTTATCCGTATGCGGTCTGACTTGTATCTTCCTTGAACGTGTCGCAACGGGCGTCTCAATTATATCGGAGCTCTGTTTGCGGTGATCTTGTAAGACAGGCTCGTCAATTTTACTACTCTTTCGGGATACTTTTGTCCCATCCTCAACGTGCTTGCTGCTTTTTCGGGCGACTTTGGTTTCTTCTCTGGGAGGCGAGGTCCCGCATATTAAAAAAACTTTACCGCTGTTCAGGCTTTTCTGCGTCGACCCGTTGCTCTGAAGCTTCTTCCGCAATTCCGGATTTTTCTCCAATGCAATACAATCATCCAAGCTAGAGCAGGCGATGCACTCCAAGAATTGGTGAGGGCCGGGGGAATCTTGGATTTGTGAGTCCGAGACCGGATGGGATCCATGTCCCCCGGGGTGGTGGCGGTGACGGTGGCGGTGGTGGTGTCCACTCGACACGGGAGAGTGTTTAGGTGAGTCTGGGATGTCCAGAAACTGTTCCTCTCGAACCACAGCGTCCCCATGCTCCTCGTGGCTCATTAACTCTTCTTTATCGCTGGAACTAAAACCTATGGAGCCGCTCAGCCCAAGGATGCTTGGACTTATGGAGGAGCCAGTATGGCGGTCGCTGGGTGGGTACGCGTCTTTAAAATCTTCGTCATCAAAGTTTAAAGAATAGGTCGGAATAATGGAGTATTCTTTCGGGTAGGTTTCTGAAAGAACGTTTGTGTGGATGTGAGTACCGGAGCTTAGATAATAATCATCGTCGTTTTCCTCATGGTAGGCGTCCCATATATGCCTGATTTTCTTGCGATTTTTTTTATCGGCATTTCTCGAGGTTCGCGAGCGTGAAGACGACCCTTCTGATTTCTTTTCTTTCGAGGGATATTCATTAGGTGATTGACTGTCTGACATAATTCAGGAGCCATGAAATGCGCTGGACAGCCAATGAGTCAATGAAGCTTCTTGTCATATTGGTTGGTTTTCTTTGAGAAATAAATGTTGCAGCACATCAGTAGCGAGAATACCATTCCAGATATCTTAGTTAGCAGCTTAAACATTACCTGCTAGAACTATATCTCGTTGACTCGCTTTGTCCTTGAAGTAGCGGAAAATAATGTTTTCACACACTCCAATTTGGAATTTGCTGGAAAGTAGAGCCGCGGACGAGAGCATATGTTGTCTTTATTTGAGGAAACTGTAACTGTAATGGTTAACATTAGTTCTTGGTCGTCTGTTTTTTTTTCCCAAAGTTTGCCAGACTTAATATTTTTTTTGGTAAAAACAAACTTTTCGGGGCCGATTTCCTGTACATTTTAAATCAATTCCAACAGTCGATTTCATTTTAGCTCTGGCAACTTTAGCTCCAAGCATTTCCGGATTAGCGCTAGATATTTGACCTTTTACAAGTCTCCGCCATCCTTGAAACCAAAGTTTAAAAAAAAATACATCCAACAAGACTTTTTACAAAGCTGTTACGTAATAATTTTCAGGATCCTTTTTTTCTTTTTACATATCTCCATAGCTATGTAAATCACTAACCATGTTTTCGGACAGATTTCGACGAAATAAAATTCATCCAACCATTGTTGTCTGTGGGTTACCGGGACAAGTGTTGCAAATATTTCTTTTCTGGCTTGATGTTCCCGAACTTTGCCTCCTTATCAAAAAATGACATCTTCAGTACCATGAGGGGGACGACGTCAATGATATCTTAATTTCTTATGACAATCTTGAGACGGTTCTAAAGACGACACCAGAAAATACAATTAAAAAAAATGATTAAGATTTAAGATAAGAGTATTCGCGTGAAGCTGTGTGAACAGAATAAACTGTCAATAAGGAGTTAATTTATTAACTTTTTACAGCGTTGGTGGTGACTTATTGAGCTAGATGTTGGTGTCTGGAAAAATATCATCACTGTATAGTGTGGTAGTGGTATCCAGAAGCTTGAACACCCAACATCTTTGAGCAACCTGACCCACCCCAGGCACACCTGAGAGAATGTTCTCGACTGAGTCACCTGACTCAACTGGCACACACAGGCATGTTGATCTATCTGGGAAATACGAGTTTCACTTACTTGACCCACCTTAACTACGACCCACCTGACCCACCTTAACTACGACCCACCTTAACTACGACCCACCTTAACTATGACCCACCTGACCCACCTTAACTACGACCCACCTGACCCACCTTAACTACGACCCACCTTAACTACGAACACACCTGACCCACCTTAACTACGACCCACCTTAACTACGACCCACCTGACCCACCTTAACTACGACCCACCTGACCCACCTTAACTACGACCCACCTGACCCACCTTAACTACGACCCACCTGACCCACCTTAACTACGACCCACCTGACCCACCTTAACTACGACCCACTTGACCCACCTTAACTACGACCCACCTTAACTACGACCCACCTGACCCACCTTAACTACGACCCACCTTAACTACGACCCACCTGACCCACCTTAACTACGACCCACCTTAACTACGACCCACCTGACCCACCTTAACTACGACCCACCTGACCCACCTTAACTACGACCCACCTTAACTACGACCCACCTGACACACCTTAACTACGACCCACCTTAACTACGATCCACTTGACCCACCTTAACTACGACCCACCTGACCCACCTTAACTACGACCCACCTGACCCACCTTAACTACGACCCACCTGACCCACCTTAACTATGACCCACCTGACCCACCTTAACTACGACCCACCTGACCCACCTTAACTACGACCCACCTTAACTACGACCCACTTGACCCACCTTAACTACGACCCACCTGACCCACCTTAATTACGACCCACCTGACCCACCTTAACTACGACCCACCTTAACTACGACCCACCTGACCCACCTTAACTACGACCCACCTTAACTACGACCCACCTGACCCACCTTAACTACTACCCACCCAGAGTTTCTTCCAGGCATCTCTTCGGGGGGCAGCCCCCCCGAAAAATTTTTACCGCCCCCCCGAATGAAATCAAATTTATATAATTTATATAGAAAATATATACTTTTAACAGTGTCCGCCCCCCCGAAGAAAGTTTACCACCCCCCCCCCCCCGAAAATTTCAAGTGACCCCCGGAGAAAAAAGTCTGGAAGAAACACTGTACCCACCTGACCCACCTTAACTACGACCCACCTGACCCACCTAAACTACGATCCACCAGACACACCTTAACTACGACCCACCTTAACTACGACTCACCTGACCCACCTTAACTACGACCCACCTTAACTACGACCCACCTGACCCACCTTAACTACGACCCACCTTAACTACGACCCACCTGACCCACCTTAACTACGACCCACCTGATCCACCTTAACTACGACCCACCTGACCCACCTTAACTACGACCCACCTGACCCACCTTAACTACGACCCACCTGACCCACCTTAACTACGACCCACCTTAACTACGACCCACCTTAACTACGACCCACCTGACCCACCTTAACTACGACCCACCTGACAGTATTACTAACACTAATTCTAATGATACTATTAATTAATGTTTTTACATTATGTTGAGTTTTGTTCGATTGTACAATCTGTAGCACGATCGCTAACATTAAAATGTAAACTATTAGAATATTACATAGTTATTTACTTACAGTTTAGATTTTTTTCCTCGGGTTAGTTTACTTGATCTAATTACTTTTTTTTTTTATAGCTCTTTATATTTCCGGGTTATTCTGCTTTATTTATTTTTACTCTTATGTTAATAATAAGTCACATTATTTTAAATTTTGATGTATAGATATTTTGTTACTAAAATCTTTTGATTTCAAAGCTACCATTTTCCTAAAACCAGAAAAGTGTTACATTTTATGATTGATGTTACATTTAATGTGACTTATTTAGTAATTTAGACCATAATATAAAAACTATCACTTCCGTTTAACACTTTATCTCAGAGAACATTGGGAATTCACATTAAAAAGATTACAATTTTGTACCATTATAAGTAGTGCGAAAGACGTAAAAATATCCTAGCAGTTTAAAAACTCCAACAATAAGGTGAGCTGCAAATACTGCAATTTACTAAAAAGACGTCAACGGGCCTAAATAAGCAGTCGGGTGGGTGGGGGAGGTCAGTAAGGGGGGGGGGGGGGGGTCGTCCATAAATGACGTCACACTCGTAGGGGGAGGGGGGTGCGTAATTTTCTGACGATGCGTGAAGAGGCGAGGGGGGGGGGGGGGGGTTCAGATGGTATGACGTCACTTTTTTGCATTAATAAAAAGCAATGTTACAAAACGAGTTTAGCCGTTATTTCGCGTTTTAGAAAACTGTTTTAATAAATTACAATAGGAATTGATCAAAATATTCAATGTTGACATAGTTCCGACAAAATTTTGGAAAAAAATATCGATGTTTTAAGAAAAATTCAGCAGCAATTTTGAGGGGTGTTGTAGGCTGAGGTGTGACGACATTTTAGGGGGGGGGGTCTGGCTTTTTGTGACGACATGTGATGGAGAGGAAAGGGACGGGGGGTAAAAATCGTCCAAAAAAAGCGTGACGTCATTTATGGATGACCCCTAAGGTATCTAAGAGCTTCACAAACCAGTGCCGACATTTTGTTTTGGAGATTAATTTTAAACACATTTTCATAAAGTTCCATCTTCTGTATAGTGTGTAAAGACAACTATTCAACTGTAGGGAACTACGAACTTGGAGATATCTACTAGATGCTATATTTACATGGTCCTAGAAATACTTTTGTAAAGACTCGACGCGTGCTTACTGCCTAACTTTCTTGACACCGTAGTGAGTACATTTCTGTGACGATGTTGATCCCCTTTAGCATCATTACATCTGATATTATCATTACGTCACATCCATAGCATTATTAAATCCATTGGTATCAATACATCTGATCACATCATTACATTTGATATTATCATTACATCACATCCATAGCATTATTAAATCCATTGGTATCAATACATCTAATAACACCATTACATCTGATATTATCATTACATCGCACCCATAGTATTATTACACCCGTTGGTATCAATACATCTGATCACATCATTACATCTGATAGCATCATTACATCACATCCATAGCATTATTACATCCGTTGGTATCAATGCATCTGATCACATCATTACATCTGAGAGCATCATTACATCTGATAGCATTATTACATCTGATAGCATCATTACATCTGATAGCATCATTACATCTGATAGCATCATTACATCTGATAGCATCATTACATCTGATAGCATCATTACATCTGATAGCATCATTACATCTGATAGCATCATTACATCTGATAGCATCATTACATCTGATAGCATCATTACATCTGATAGCATCATTACATCTGATAGCATCATTACATCTGATAGCATCATTACATCTGATAGCATCATTACATCTGAGAGCATCATTACATCTGATAGCATCATTACATCTGATAGCATCATTACATCTGATAGCATCATTACATCTGATAGCATCATTACATCTGATAGCATCATTACATCTGATAGCATCATTACATCTGATAGCATCATTACATCTGATAGCATCATTACATCTGAGAGTATCATTACATCTGATAGCATCATTACATCTGATAGCATCATTACATCTGATAGCATCATTACATCTGATAGCATCATTACATCTGATAGCATCATTACATCTGAGAGTATCATTACATCTGATAGCATCATTACATCTGATAGCATCATTACATCTGATAGCATCATTACATCTGATAGCATCATTACATCTGATAGCATCATTACATCTGATAGCATCATTACATCTGATAGCATCATTACATCTGATAGCATCATTACATCTGATAGCATCATTACATCTGATAGCATCATTACATATCGGACAATTAAAGAAAAATAAAACAGCTGACAAAATCGACCCAGTTATGTATATTTACTTCATCATAACGGCATAACAGATCTAGTCAACCATGTGTGACGTAGCTGAAATATTTTTAGATCCCCTTTAGACCAAGTTCTCTCCCCCCCCCCCTCCTACCCACTCTCCCCAGCGTCGATGGTTGATTGTTTATGTGGGTATGGGTGTGTGAAATTTTTACATTACTGTGTATTGGAAATTTAATATTTGTGAGTTTTCCTGCGAAAAATTTGAACCAAAAGGGGTAAAATAATAATTATAAAGCTCTTAACTGAATGGTACCCAGCAGAAGTTAAGACAATTGACTACTGTTTTACTTTTCTGACAAATTTAACTGTTTTCTACAGCAATTTTGTGACATAATAATAAAAACCGTTACGGGATAGTGACTAGTAACATCGGGGAAGGGGGCGCTTTTTTTTGCCCATGTGAATAATTATATGTAAATTAGTGGGGCGCGGGACAAAGGTTGATAGTCCGCCCCGGGCGCCGAAATGGGGTTTTGTCCAACATACTATTTATTTTGTAACATCCATAGTGATTAAAATAATGTGAATACCCTAACTTTTTCAAAGAAAGCTATAGGCATTCCTTTGAGCTGGAAATTATTCACTCGCTTTAAAAAATCCACGTTTAACTTTTAAATCTTATTTTAAATAGATCCATATTAAAATGAGGTAACAAAAACTTTCAACAATTTCTCAATCAAGTATTTTTTTTATTAGATTTTTTTTAGTCTAACAACATAAACATATCTAAAGATATCAGCTTCAAATTATTTACCTTTTTATTGAAAGTACATTATCGTTGGGCGGAGTCAATGTTTAAATACGACTGGTGTAAGCAGATGATTTTGATTACATTCTTGATGGTTTTTAAATTTGTGCGTAGGTTAAGATTTGAGTCACTCGGCTACTATCCGTGAGATATTTTGTCTGAATATGTGAGTGAATGTGTGAGTGAATGTGTGAGTGAATGTGTGAGTGAATGTGTGAGTGAATGTGTGAGTGAATGTGTGAGTGAATATGTGAGTGAATGTGTAAGTGAATGTGTGAGTGAATGTGTGAGTGAATGTGTGAATGAATGTGTGAGTGAATGTGTGAGTGAATGTGTGAGGCAGTGTGTGGCGTTCATGGTCTTGTCCGGCCTGGTTGTAGTAAGCAAGCATTTCGACATGCGGCTGGAAGCTCTATTTCAGGGGAACCGGCACTTTGCAATGGGGAACGCCATCCAATTTCAGGGGTACAAGCCCTTCTCATCGGGGCTTTCTGTCCAACATCAGGGGCGTAGGAACTTTTCAATGGGGTATGCCATCCAATTTCAGGGGTACAAGCCCTTTTCATAGGGGCTTTTCGTCCAATTTCAGTGGAGTAGGCATTTTGCAATGGGGTATGCCATCCAATTTCAGGGGTACAAGCCCTTCTCATAGGGGCTTTCCGTCCAATTTCAGTGGAGTAGGCATTTTGCAATGGGGTATGCCATCCAATTTCCGGGGAGCAAGCCCTTTTCATAGGGGCTTTCCGTCCAATTTCAGGGGGGAACGCAGTTAGACGTGGAGGTATCCGTTCTATTTCAGGGGGGAACGCAGTTTGACGTGGAGACATCCGTTCTATTTGAATGTAACAAGGAGATTGAAGAGGGCTTTTACAAGCCGCTTGAATTTGCGCTTTCCAGTCAGTTCCCTGTGTAAACGCCCTTTGACATGGATCTTCTGTTCTCGTGGGGTATGAGGTGAGCTGTCCTCTACTTTCTGCTCGCAGCCCGTAGTCATCTTGACGCCTTGATATCTCCGCATGCTGTCTGAAACTGGCATCTCTCAGTGGTGAAAAGCCAGCTTGAGGCGCATCTCTTACCCTTGATGAACTGGGGTTTTCCCAATCAGCGAACCGTGAACTTATTTGCTGAGTCTCTTGAGGCGGAGACCTCCACGCACACGAAGCCGAAGGGACGGTTTGATATGACGACATTAATGGTACAGGCCTCCAATCAGAAGGCGGCGAGTAGGTATTTTGACGCGAGAGCATTTGGGGTGCGGGTCGCCAGTCGTTTCTTGGTGAACTGAAACCTTGATGTTGAGATGGCAAGGCGCCCAGGTGTCCCCGCGACGTGTATGCCGGTTGGCGGTTGTTTAATATTTCACTACTGTTTCTCAAAGGCTGGCGGGAGTAGGCTTTCCGTTCGGATGTTGCTGAAGCCGAACGAACAAGAAATTGATCGTACGAATCTGAAGGATAGCCGCGCGTGTCTTGTGTCCTGGGCAGGTATCTCTGCTGCCAGAAATGATCTCGATAATGATAGGAAACGTCTTGGTGGTCAAAATCGGGCTGGAATTGGTTTTCACGGTAGGCGGGGTAAGAACTCGTACTGGGGTAGTCGAAGAAATTTCTACCTGATTGAAACTCGTACGAGGAAGCTGACGGGGGCATAGATTTGATAAGACAATACTCTAAGCGAGGGTATATCCGCCGCAGCGGCTGTTGGTACTTTTCGGGATTTGCACACCTATCGCAAAAATGGCAACACTCTCTCTTCTTACACGTATATTCGCAGACGTCTTCTTTTTTCTCTTTTTTTCCTTTACATTTACAGATATCGTCATCGTCATCGTCATCCTTATTCTTTTCTTTTTCTTTACAGAGATCGTCATCTTTTTTCTTATCTCTTTCTTTACAGACATCGTCTTTTTTCCTTTCTCTTTCTTTACAGATATCGTCTTTTTTCCTTTCTCTTTCTTTACAGATATCTTCACATTTTTTTTCTCTTTCTTTACAGATATCGTCATCTTTTTTCTTTTCTTGGCCTTCGTCTTCTTTTTTTGTTTGTTTATCGTCTTCTTTCTTTTCTTTGGGCTTTTCTTTCTTTGCTTCTTTGCCTTTTTTATCAACTTTTTCCTTGCCTTTCTCTTTCTTTGGCTTTTCTTTATCTCCGCTTGATTGTTTCTCTAACACCTCCTCCTCGGGAATTGACTCATACGAGTAGGATTGTATAACGGAATATTCTTTGGGGTACGTCTCCTCCAGCATCGCCCCGTGGGTCTCCTCCCTGGTGCCGAGGTAGTACTCCTGTAGATTCGATGTGTCGTGAGCGTCCCAGACGGACCCGAGCCGTTTACGACCGCCTTGCGGAGGTTCATCGTCAGACTGCTCGGGTGACGTGGTTTTCTTGGGATCTTTCTCTTTAGCAGTTTTGCCTTCTGATGCTGAAGGGACATCAGTTTTAGAAGAGTCCTTAACGTCAGTTTTAGAACTGTCCTTAACGTCAGTTTTGGACGCATCCTTAACATTAGTTTTGGACTTGTCCTTAGCATCAGTTTTGGAGGTTTTCTTAGCATCAGTTTTGGATGCTGCCTTAACATCAGTTTTGGATGTTGGCTTGACGTTTGTTTTGGATGTTGGCTTCTTTGACATATTTCCGTTGCCATGAATTCCGTTAGGGATTTAAATTGCAGACATTTTCTTCTTTAGACCTCCCTCTACAGCAATTGATCGTACACAAAACGTCCGAATACCAGAGCTCCTTTAGACTATGCCGACTGAGTTAAATCGTGTGCTTCAATATCATGTCAGACAAACCCAAACAGCTAGATACATTACTGCAGTGTTTTTGTAACGATGTGAGAAAAAGAAATCTTTCAATTTCGATAAGTACAAAAGACAACATGGCAACCCCTGGATATCATGTGATCAGACTTGATTAATGTAATTCCTCCGCGAGTAAAACTACGGTCGAAGAACCAGGCAGTAAATAGATCCTTACGCACTTGTGTTTCATCTTGGCTCATGCTACTCTCGCGCGTAGCATTGCCAGCAAGAAGTCACATTCCTATTTCAGTGCATGGTATCTTATGTACCGTTTGACCAGACAAGTCCGAGATTTTTTTCACTATTTTTTGTTCATCTTTATATGCTAGAAGAATATGAAACAGAAAAAAAAAATGTTACTGGGTTGTTTTAAAACACTGTTAAAATTTTCACCGTAAAATCACGGTTAATTACTGGCAGCTCAGTTGCCAGTAACTTACCATAAAAATATGGTACCATACCGTGATTTAAAAAAAACGGTAACACGTTTTTTACCGTTTTTAATCAGTATTTTACCGTGAAATCAGGATATGGTAAAACAAATTTACCGTTTAATTTACAACAATTTACCGTTTTTATACTGTTATTTACCTTGAGATCAGAATATGGTAACACATTTTACCGTTTTATTTACAGTAGCTTACCTTAAATTTAAGGGTATTTAGCAGACACTAAGAAAGGTTACCGTGAAACCGAATAAGTTCACAGTTTATTTATGGTATCGTACCTAAATTTTACAATAATAGACTGTAACATAATAATACAACATATGACATTCAAACGAGTTTTTTAAATACCGTTAACCCAAAAACGGTACAAGTTTTTACAATTGAAGCCTATTTTCAGCAAGACTCGGTAAAAGTAAAATTTTCGTTGATATCCGTGATGACGCGCTTAGATACATTTAGAAATATATAAACAGACGAGGGAGGGGAGATAGCCATTGGTCAGACAGTTGAGATAGGTAGACACCAATCGAATAGCCAACCAATCAGTTACTTGTCACTGTCAGCTGGTCAATTAACAATTAGCATTAGCGGCTGTTGCAAACATCGACTATCTAGTCGAGGTTATAGCTAACAATCGAGAAGGAAATCAGTGTAGAAGTAGGAAGTTAAAGTTGAAGAGATAGAGTGAATTTGAAGTATTGTTAAATTGGTTTTTAGAAAGTAGTAGTGTAGTGTCTTAGATATAGTGGAGTTAGATGTAGAAAATTTAACTTGTGTTATAATAATTAAAATATATCATGGAACTTGGAACTGTGTCTGTCGTTATATTTCACAGGGGAGAATCTGTCAGACCAGAGGCGTAGCGACCCCTCCCGGCGCCCGGAGACAAACTTTTCGATTTGCACCCCCTCAAGATTTCGATTTGCACCCCCCCCCCCCCCTCAAACTTTCGATTTGCACACCCCCCCCCCCTCAAGATTTCGATTTGCACACCCCCCTCGAACTTTCGATTTGCACCCCCTCCCTCGAGATTTCGATTTGCACCACCCTCAAACTTTCGATTTGCACCCCTCTCAACCTTTTAATTTATTTTTCCAACCCATTTTGGCGCCCCCTAAGGTCGTCGCCCGGGGACATATGTCCCCCCCCCCCCTCGCTACGCTACTGTGTCAGACATGAAAAGGGTAGACCACAACAGTTTTATCACCACAACTGGCTGGGCTGCTTGACGTATTGCTAAATATATCTGTTTGCGTCAGTACACCAAGTATGGGCTAACATGATATATCGGAACATCAGTTTGGGGATTTAGGTACTACATGCTGTTTAATTTTATTACCGTATTCCCTGTTTTTAAGGACTCGTGTTATTATATTTTACAGCTTGTAGGAACTAGAAATTACAAGGTCGATCTAAAACTTGATGTTTATTACATATATACAACATCAAGTATCATAAACTGACTGTTCAATTCTGACTTCGGTTTCACAAAATCATTTGAATGGGAAAAGCAAAACGTTGTTTTAGTAAGCAGATATCAGCTACAAAGTCTGCTATTTAAAATATACCCATCACAATTACATAAGTATCTATGAATTAGTTTCTAAAACTTTGGAAGGTTAAATCGAATTTTTTTTGCAAGTAACCTTTACCATGGTGCCTTTCAGAGTTTCTTTCACGTATCTCTTCGGGGGATGGGGAGAGGGAGGGTACCTACATCCTAAACCCTAAACCGCGCCCCCTAAACCTCAAGGAAATAGATTTTATATGCACAATATAAACTCCAACCAGCGTCGACGCCCCCCCCCCTCCCCACTGTAAGCTTCAAGTGCCCCCCCCCTTCCCCCCAGAGAAAAATATCTGAAAGAAACACTTGTCCCTATTCTGTCCCCCAAGTCTTGCGAAACTAGAAAAAATAATTATAGACACTGTATTGGTCTACCGTCTCTCTCATAAGAGCAATATACAATTCTAAATTTCTTAATCTCTGTAACGCATGAACAACGTGCGTGTATGTAAAATTTGATTCATACACAGATGCTGTGGTTAGCTTACCTACCGTCCTAATCCTGATATGGCTGAGTGAGTCCTCACTGCAAAGTGTTGGGTTGTATTTGTAGTATCGATATATTTCAGGCTATATAGTAGTAGTTCTATACACGATTCAACTTGCAACTTTACAGTAGGTTCTTCCGGGTAAATTTACTTTAACTAACAACTTCTAACATGCTATTTACCTAGTTTTTGTCATTTTTTACGTCTAATATAAATAAGCTCTTTCCTTTACCCTAGCCATCGAGTTCTACAAGTGTTTAGTTTTAGTCTCAAAAAATAACGTATGGTTTGATGTTGAAAGATTTTTTTAAATTACTTGATTGATTATGCCATTTTGTATATATATAAATAAAGTTTCTTCAACTTCCGTTCCATTTTTTTTTTTACTGAACGATTTCGGGAATTCATCAACCGATGCGAAGCGTGATGTGCAAAGTGATACAACACAAAGGCGCCAAACAGGTTGAGTTCTTAAAGAATAGTTTAAATTAATTTAAGAATTTCTTGTTATTAATACAGGTGTTATAAAAAGTTGAATTTTTTTATCACTTCCTTTAGCATTCAATATTTTAATATGGTTATTAATGTTTGATGTAGCTAAACAATAAGTTACTTGATATAAAACGAAAGTGAGCTGGTAATTAATGTTAAGGAAGTACGAGTTTTACGCTTTATTTTACTCACACTATTTGCGTTAATTTATATGCGAAGATTTTTTTCTCCTCAGTGTAGGCAGCTTGTTCAACGGGTGATTATAATTTCACGAGAGGATCCCCGGCGTAGTAGCACACGCCGCTATTTACTTGTTTTATTCACTACTTTTCAGTAATTCATCGTTTGTGAATTCGACACTACCAATGCCGCTATTTACTTGTTTTATTCTCTACTTTTCAGTAATTCATCGTTTCTGACTTCGACACAACCAATGCTGAAAATATTTTGCTTTAAAACACTACCAGTAGCTCGTGAAGGACGATTATTCCCCCCCCCCCTCCCCTCCGCGAAAGCAGCCGCCCTAGTGACGACATTTTACAGACGACAATGAAAATATGAAGCAGAAATTGTTCCCCCCTCCCCCTTAGCTTCAAATTGTTTAAAAACTTAATTGTCTGTCCCTAATAGCCGTCAGTAATTTGAACCGGCTCTACGATTGTAAACATCCGGCGTGAACCATAACTCACCAGACTCTTTGGGTTGGGGGTCATAGCGATATGGTCTGTTGTGCATGCCTGGAGAGCGAGGGAGGGGGCGGGAGGAGGGTTAGATAGTCGGCTTGCGTCTTGTCTTGTCCACGTAGAGAACTCTATACATAGAAGTACTTTAATAATAAGCTAAATATATATTTAGCGCGCTTTACCTTTTCATTAATCACACAAAATACATCACAGGAAAGCAGATAATGCCCAAAACGAATATACTACACAAAAAAATTGTGGTAAGGATTTTTACTAGTACAGCCATTTCTATTTTAACATAGAACTAGACTTAATATTAAAATGGAACGGCGTACTCGGATAGTAGAGCGACTGCTGAGCTAAAAGTCTCGAGTTCGGGTGTCCATATGACAAGCCTCAGTAACCCTGAGTCCACCCAGCTCTAATGGGTACCTCACTTTGTGAGAGAAACTAGAGGCATCTGAGTATATTGCTGACCAGATAATCCTTCCGTTTGCCAATGTCATAGAAACAAAAATACACACTTCATCTGTTCCATCTACCGACAGCTATGAAAGGATAACTTTGCTTACTACAAAACTTAACAACTGTTTTAAGTGAAGATTGTGAGGCACGGCCGCCGCCCCTGACACATTGGTGGTCGCCGAGAGGTGTCATCCTCACTACGGAGGGCTACTGATGTACACACAAGACTTTCCTACAGCATTCCATGGGGCGTCTGGGCGGTAGCGAGTACAATCCAGTGTTACTTCCAGACTTTTTTCTCCGGGGGGGGGGCCTTGATATTTTCGGGGGGGGGGTGGGGGGACGAGGGAGGCAGCCCCCCCCCCCCTTCCGCCGAAGAGATGCCTGGAAGAAACCCTGGTACAAAACCCGCACTAGTATCCAAGAAATATTGCGCTGGCACTGTTTGCATTTAAATAAATGAGGTTTAGAAAACAAGGTCAGGCATCTAAAAATAAACAATTGGTAACGCATTGCAGAAATCGTCTTAAAATTATGGGGCAAACTGTCATTTAAATAATGTAAATAGTGTTGTTAATAAAACTAGTGTTAAAAAGCTTTTTATTTTTTAAAAATACAGCGATGAACAATGTCTAGATCCAATTGTCCTGGAGGGATTCATCAACACTTTGTAATTTTCAGTGGAGAGGAGTTATGGATAACAATCTTTTGGTGCTTGATTAGATAGATGAGAGCTAGGGGATTTATTATAGCACGACGATACCTTGCCGTTTGGGAGTTTGTTTCGTGAAGCACCTTGGTTAGGTATACATGAGTTATGAGGCTGGTTGTAGGATGCAGACATGCCGTTTTGGAATTCGCAGCGAGAATTAGCTTGGCTGGACATATATGCGTTAGAAGGTTGGGTGTAGGAGCCTGGAATTACGTTTTGGATTTCATTTCGAGAATTAACCTGGCTAGAAATACATGCGTTAGATGGTTGGGTGTAGGAGCCAGGCATTACGTTTTGGATTTCATTTCGAGAAATAGCCTGGCTAGAAATACATGCGTTAGAAGGTTGGGTGTAGGAGCCAGGCATTACGTTTTGGATTTCATTTCGAGAAATAGCCTGGCTAGAAATACATGCGTTAGAAGGTTGGGTGTAGGAGCCAGGCATTACGTTTTGGATTTCATTTCGAGAATTAACCTGGCTAGAAATACATGCGTTAGATGGTTGGGTGTAGGAGCCAGGCATTACGTTTTGGATTTCATTTCGAGAAATAGCCTGGCTAGAAATACATGCGTTAGAAGGTTGGGTGTAGGAGCCAGGCATTACGTTTTGGATTTCATTTCGAGAAATAGCCTGGCTAGAAATACATGCGTTAGATTGTTGGGTGTAGGAGCCAGGCATTACGTTTTGGATTTCATTTCGAGAATTAGCCTGGCTAGAAATATATGCGTTAGAAGGTTGGGTGTAGGAGCCAGGCATTACGTTTTGGATTTCACTTCGAGAACTAGCCTGACTAGGCATACACGTGAAAGAAGGTTGGGCGTATGAAACAGACCGCTCGTTTTGCAGCTTGTTGCGAGATCCATAGACAGTAGAAGCGTGAGTTGGTTTCAACGCCGATCTTGCAGGTTCTACTTTCTGGATGCTGTTCGCGGCTGTATAACTGTTAACGAAATTCCCTTGTGACAGCTCGGGTGCCCGAACACAGGAGCTTTGACGGACAGAATGCGAACTTGGGCCGTTGAATTGTTGAGAGGTGAGGCGTAGCTTCGAATCGGACATGTATACGCCTTGTGACGATGCTCCACTATCTCCTACAGCTTTCGCCTGTTCACTGTATTGTTGTGAGACATGCGAGGTGTAGGGATTCTCTGGTTCTGTCATGTCCATTCTAGCGTAGCTGCTGATTGAGCAGGATGCTGGGACTTCGAATTTCGACCCCTGATTTTCGCCTCTACTGAGCTGCTCTTTATCTTGTTGGGGTACACCATATTCGCACACCATTTTACACCTTGGGACACATTCACTCCCATCTGCCTGTCTCGACATGGCAACAGAAGGTATAAGTGGCGCGCAGTAGTCGTAAGTTCTTCGTTCAAGTGGTTTACTCTCCTGCTCAATCAGTTCTGCGGAGTTTGGCTTGTACGTCGATTTGATTCGTGAAGTCCCTGCTGTTAAATCTGCAAAGGACATGCAAGAAATCGACGCAGGCGGCTTTTCGTTGCATTGGGATGAGTAGGCGCTTTGGTAAAAGGGGCGTGTCTGGGAAGTGTCTTTTAGCTCGCTCGTATTTAAGGCTGTCTGTGAAGCCGTTTTGATCAGACACTCGGTATTGTTCCGTCTTACTGATGACCCAACATAAGAGCCGGCTTCCTCGTTGTACCACTGGGACGACGGGGTCTTCCGTACATAAGACGTGTCCTCTATACGTTCACCTTCTCGGCAAGATCTTCTAAATTGGGACTCAATATTTGCAACCGATTTGGGTGGCTCCATCATAGTTCTCCAATGATCATCCATTGGCTTTGGGGGCGAATTCTGGCGATAACAAACCGAATTGCTGTCCTGCGTGACAGCATTAGATGCTGGTCTGTACTGTCGAGAAGGTACTATCTTGTAGCAGCTTCGTGGACTTCCGCCAACGTTGTGTACAGTTTTGCTCTGAGGTTCATCATAGTAGCACACACAGTTAGTAAACACTTGAGGACACTGCTGCGTCGTTGTTTGCGATTCATGGTATGCTGGCTCTGATTGCCTCTTTGCAGTGCGACAACCAGATTCGTTTATCAAGCGCGTAAACTCGCTATCACACTCCTGGACACTTTCGGGAAACCCTTCTTCTAAATCACTATCGACATTCGAGGAGGCTTGACTCGGCGCTCTAGATTCAGAATAAATCTGATTCGTTTTCAGTTGAGCACACGAGCTCAAATCTTCGGTCGCTGAGTGGTGAGACCGATCCACAAAAGATTTGCATCTCTGGGTGGGGTATTGTCCCCGTGCTGAATGTGACGCGTGTGTGTTTGCACACAGCGAGTATTCGCTTCTGTTTATTGAGGGAGTACCACACTCCACTACGTTCCTCTGTATGCATGATGCAGGCACCCTTGGGCACGTTTGAGCGTCCCTGCTATCTCTGTATAAACGGCTGCTGTCCGCTGTACTACCGGGTAAAGGTGACGCTTGACAGTAGCTGCTGGCGACTTTACAACACCGGTTACTGAAACAGGGATCAGTTTGTAGCATTTGGCTACGGTTCAGCAAGCAGCTTCTGTGGCTGGAATAACATATATCAGAGTCATCCTGTGCTTTTGACAAGCGCGATTCAGTCTTAGCAGACAGTGCTGCGTCTCTCTGGGATACACTATTGTGTTCATAGTCTGTGTCATACATTGAGTTGATACCGGTCTGAGAGTTCCTGGAATTTAACTGACGGTTTGATTCCGAATGGAAGGTGTCACTCCCGCCCCACCCGGGTTGATCGTGAAACGTCCCCTGCGACCACCCCTCTTGTTGGCTGGCAGGCGTCACTGGACGGCTAGAGGTGTGCAACCTGTCGGCACAAGATCTCTGTGACATGCTTCTGGCTGACAAGCTTCTTCTGAATTCACTTTCATTTCTCTCTGCCGAAACGCTCTGAGGGCTGGGGTTGTCCCTCTGTCTGAAGCTGGATTTGGTGGACAACCGGATGCCGGCGTTCGAAGTGGGGGCTTGGGTTGAGCCAGCGTCGAGAACACTGGCCTGGGCGTCTCTAACTCTGCTTACAGAGGTGGACGTGTTGTCGGGTCGCTGGGTGGAGGAGACAACGTTCATCCCTGACGGTGAGAGCTCCGTGGTGGACAGCCCCGCCCTGGCCTCGCACTCCCACTGGGCGCGATCAGCATACCGGGGAGATAAGTCTCCGGGCGAGCTGTAGTTTCTGTTGTATAAGGAGTAATCGTTCCTGTCGCAGGCACCACTCGCACAGCGAGACAAGTTTGGTGCGCAGTCTTTAATCAGCCCTCGAGGTACACGCGGCGGGCAGCAAGTGCTAGATGGGCATCGTGGTACGCAGGCGGGTCTCGGCTTTGGGCACAAACAACAGCAGCTTGGTTCTGTCGGGCAGGAGTACGATGATCCCCCTTGGTAGGTACATGAGCTTATAGGACGTGGACGCGGGCGAGAGAGGGTTTGAGGTCTCCAGTCTGGTCGACACGAACAGCTCGTACACGCCCTGAAGCGTTCACACGAAGTTCGGGAACACGGCGGGGAACAGGAAAACGATTGCTCACCGCTGTTACGTGGGACGGGGGAGCGGGACTGACACCGCATTAAGCTTGGTGCGGTATACTGACGCGGCTGCTCCCAGAAGAAAGTCGGCTTGTCTAAACTAGTCTGTGAACGATTGCACGCACACTGTGTCGCCCTCTCCTTGCGGCTAGAACATGGACTCATACGTGGGGAGTCACACTGCATGCCACAAGAGCGGAAACAGGTCGGGGATGTAGCCCTTGTCACTCTGTTGTCGAAACGGCAGCAGCTGTAGGGGCGGGAGCAACTCCCGTAGCGGGCATAACAGCTCTCTTTCTTCTCTGGCGGCTTATCGCTGCTTGCTGGTTCGTCCTCGTCTTCACTTTCCTTCGGCTTCTCATCATCATCCTTTGGCTTGCTCGCTTTACCTTTACTTTTACCACCGGCTTCTTTGCCGGGTTCTTTCCCACCTTTGCCTTTACCCTTTGCATCAGCCTTACCTTTGGGCGCGCCCTTTTTTGCTCCTTTTGGAGAATTTAAGGTTTCTTTCGATTTATTCTCACTCAAGCTTCCCTCCTGCTCGGCCAGTGTAGACACCTGGTCCTCTGTCTCATCTTTAGCGCTTTTTTTCTTCTTCAGTTCAGGTGACGGCGATCCTGCGGCGTCCTTTTTTCCCTTCCCCCCTGGCTTTGGTGATGGGGCCCCCTTCGGGGATCCGGCGTCAGGTTTTTTTTTCGCTGCTTTTTTCGCAGCATTCTTTTCACTATCTGACATCGTCGGAGAGTCTCATTTAAGATGCGAGCGTTAGCCGGATGTCGGTAAAACAGTGATTCTCGAATCTAGATAAAGCTTGGATTCTCAGTTCTCGGTCAAACGGTGATGCTCGGGTATCGATACAAGTTTGATGCTCGGGTATCGATACAAGTTTGATGCTCGGGTATAGAAACAACTATGATTCTCTGGTATCGAAAGAACTATGATTCTCAGGTGACGACAAAACTGTGATAGTCATATCTCGATACACCTTCGATTCTCGGATCTCGTTTAAACTGGAATAATCTGTAACATTTCAACACGTCTAAATTTTTTGTATCCCTTTTAGATGTTCCTTAAGACAGGCACTTATAAATTCCACCACTGTAGACATTGTGAAACACATATAAGAAGAAAACTTGCCACAGGATAAATGCTTCACACGTATGTAGTGTAAGCAGCAAATTTATGTTCATATAGGTTTAGTCCACCCTTTGTAAACATGATCATGTGATCAAGACAATAGGGTTTGTTTACACATTGGATTAACCGACGTTTGTTTTTTCCTTGATAAAAACTTTATGGCAGCTCTCTGGGTTTAATTGGCTAATTAATAATCCTGCGTCTACAAGGTAATTATTTATCAGATTCCGGCCAAATACCTGTAGGTTTTTCGTCCAGGTATGTTGTTTTATAAGGCATGCTGATCAGTCATGTTATAAGGCATGCTGATCTGTTATGTTATACGGCAAGATGGTCCGTTATGTTATATGGCATCCTGATCTGTTTGATACGGCATCCTGATCTGTTGTGCTACTCAGCGTATTCAATCAACCATCATGACAGCCTCGCCTTACCACTGCTACGTGAGCCTAGTACGGCAATCAACAACTAAAATACGTTCTTTTTTTCTCCTATTCGTAAATGTAAACCAATATTTAGGTGCTTACGTTGTTTCTGAGGTTGTTTTTATTTATTTATGTAGATGAATTCTTTTTATTCGGGAATAATTACATATTTGAATCGATACAAACACAGCTACATATATAAATAAACAAGAGCACTCTGATTTAGCCGGCCATTTTGTGTACATCCGATTCCGGTTCAAGTTGGTGCACATTAAACTATTTCTTTTCCCCCTGAATACATGCACACGTTGCACTGAAAGAATATTACTACACTCAGGTATTAGGCATTAGCTAGTTTAATACTATTGAAGATGATAATAAATGCCGACCAAGTTATCGGAATTTTAAATGTTCATCGAAATATATTAAGAATTTTTAAAATAAATACACACAGGTTCAAGATTTGCTTGATTATGAAAATGTAAATTTGTATTTTATTTTTTATCGTTTTCAATATCGATGATGAATTTTATGATACCATTAGTTTAGATAACTAGGCCTAGGCCTAAGCAATATTTTTTAAAAAATCTAAAAATAGTTTTTATCCTGGACAGAAAAAAAAAATGGCAATGGTAGGCTAACTATTATGTGTGTGCATTAAAGTCAGTGTTTCTTCCAGACTTTTTTCTCCGGGGGGGCACTTGAAATTTTTGGGGGGGGGGGCGGTAAACTTTCTTCGGGGGGGGGGGGGCGGACACTGTTAAAAGTATATATTTTCTATATAAATTATATAAATTTCATTTCGTTCGGGGGGGGGGGGGCGGTAAAACTTTTTCGGGGGGGGGGGGGGGGGGGGGCTTTGTCGATGGATTTAAATTTTAATAAGACAAATAACAATAAGTATAGTAATAAGTATAGTATGTATTAACGGTGAGAAAAGTAGGCACGGTGGCATTTTTTCGCTTTAGTCGTTAGTAACAAACATATTAATTACATGTCAATAAATAAGCAATTAGAATGCTGAGTGTAGTGGACATATGCTAGCACGTAGTGGACATATACTTGAGTGTAGTGGACATATACTTGAGTGTAGTGGACATATACTTGAGTGTAGTGGACATATACTTGAGTGTAGTGGACATATATTTGCGTGTAGTGGACATATACTTGAGTGTAGTGGACATATACTTGAGTGTAGTGGTCATATGCTAGCAGGTAGTAGACATATACTTGAGTGTAGTGGACATATACTTGAGTGTAGTGGACATATATTTGCGTGTAGTGGACATATACTTGAGTGTAGTGGACATATACTTGAGTGTAGTGGACATATACTTGAGTGTAGTGGACATATGCTAGCAGGTAGTAGACATATACTTGAGTGTAGTGGACATATGCTAGCAGGTAGTAGACATATACTTGAGTGTAGTGTACAAATACTTGAGTGAGGTGGACATATGCTATCAGTTAGTGGACATATGCTAGCAGGTAGTGGACATATGCTTGAGTGTAGTGGACATATACTTGAGTGTAGTGAACATATGCTTGAGTGCAGTGGACATATACTTGAGTGTAGTGGACATATACTTGAGTGTAGTGGACATATACTTGAGTGTAGTGGACATATATTTGTTTGTAGTGGACATATGTTAGCAGGTAGTGGACATATACTTGAGTGTAGTGGACATATGCTAGCAGGTAGTAGACATATACTTGAGTGTAGTAGGCATATACTTGAGTGTAGTGTACAAATACTTGAGTGTAGTGGACATATGCTAGCAGGTAGTGGACATATACTTGAGTGTAGTGTACAAATACTTGAGTGTAGTGTACAAATACTTGAGTGTAGTTGACATATACTTGAGTTTAGTGGATATGCTTGCTTGTAGTGGTCATATGGTTGCGTGTAAGCGATACCAAACATAAGTTTAGATACATTTTGTTTCAAATAAGTACCGTGATCAATTTTATAAACAAACTGAAACTGCATTTCGATACTTTAAGTAAGTTGGTTTTTTAGAACACAAACTCGAACATGTGTTTAAATCAAACCAACTCAAACAGTATATAAATCAAACCAAACAGCAAACAAAACCGTGTTAGGTAAACAATGAACAACTGCCAGCTCAGGTTGTGATGAAACATTTTTTTTTAAAGATGAAGATCCATTGCTCTTATATTTCAACCATTTGTAAGAAACCAGTGAGCATCTAGTAGGTCAGCCACCACCAGAATAGCAAGACGGCGGTGATGGGGGCAGAGAGGTAGCTGAAGAAATCGTTATCTTTGAGGAACGTGTACACTTGCACAAAGTAGTCCTCCAGTAGACACTTCTCGTCCTTTGGTTTCGGTTTGTCGCGTTTATTTAACGCGATATTCGCGGACGTTGAGGTTTTCTTGGAGGTAGATCTTGACGAGCTGGTGTCGAAGCTCATTTTGTGTTTGACCGAATGAGCACGTCCTGTTCTCCTGTCCTGTGATGTTTGCTTGCTGCGACTTAGATTGGACGTTTTAGTTTTAGGAGCGGTGGCGGGTAGTTCAGTCTGGTGCCCTTTGGAGATCTGGCGACTCAGGCCCAGCTCTGTTTGTTGGTATTTTGACGCCTTGTTCGTCTCAACGGCTTCGGTCATCAGCGCTTTGCTTGACACGAAGATGGCCGTTTGGGTATTGGCGGAGAAGAGTTTACTTCGTGCTGTGAAGTTGTCGTTGTTATCTGCTGTGGAGAGTTCCGGGGTGACGCAGTGGCTGGCGCTGTCCTGCTTGCCGTGGACATTACTGACCTGCTTTCCGTGGCTAGCGCTGTTCTGCTTGCCGTTGACGTTACTGTCCTGCTTGCCATGGACAGCGTTGTTCTGCTTGCCGTTGACGTTACTGTCCTGCTTGCCGTGGGTAGTGTTGTTCTGCTTGCCGTTGACGTTACTGTCCTGCTTGCCGTGGCTAGTGTTGTTCTGCTTGCCGTGGACAGTGCTGTCCTGCTTACGCTGACCCAGCAGTTTGGGGGAGCAATCCTTTCTTTTAGCCCGTTCCCTCTGGTGTTTCTTCAGCCTGCTTTCGTGTTTAGGAGACCGCCCTCTGCTGCGTCGCCTTTTATCCCGACGATCGTGTGTGGTCTTCTCGTCATCCACGGTGCTGCTGTAAGGTGTGGAGGGCGCGGTCGAGCGGAAGGAAGCCAGGTCACAGAAGCTTTTCATCGCGGCTCTGTTCAGATGTAACGGCGACAGGAAGTACTCGAGATCAGATCCAAGATGATGCGGGCACGTGCATTTAAAGTTGTGTGAGCACGCGTCGTGTTGCGTCACAGACGTGTCTGATCTGCTCGTCATTTTTCTGTTTCTTTTACCCGACCTCGGGGATTTGGTAGGCTTTAGTAAATCCGAGCTGGACACACGCGGGTTATGGCGACTTTTTCGGCACACCGGGCTGGGGGTTTTTACACGAGAGGGAGACTCGCGTCGGTGACGTTTGGACTTGTTACGCCGTGGTTTAGCAGACGGCACTGGGATCAAATCCCAAGTTGGCGGATACATGTGCTTGTCGTCAGTTGGATTAAACTTTTGAAAACATCCGTGCGTGTGGCGGTGCGGCCCCTCCGCCATGTTAACCACAGTGGACTGGTCCGAGTGAGCCACCAAGGTTTCCGTCACATCCGACTCTTCTCTGTGTGAGCTGTAGCACTGCGACTGCACGGCTTTCAGCGTCGTGGTGTTGGTGACAAAAGACGGCGTTGGCAGAAAGTCTACTGACTGGGCCACCTGGGGCGTGTCTGGTCTGCCGATCTTTTTCTGAACGATCGTTTGTATAGAAACAACCTCGCTGAAGCTGATGGAGGATATGGACGAGATATTGAGATCCATGGAGTCGTCGAACGTGAGGATTCCTTCGCTGTTCGGGAAACGAAACATCATGTCGTACTGCGGCTGCTGGAGTAGGGACATGGCCATGGAGTCGCTCAGCTGATCCTCTGACACGGGGGACAACTCTTCAGGGGTGGGTTTGTGTTTGGGCTCGTTCTTGCAAGAAACGTTTTTCTGCCTGTCGCGTTTTGAACCCTTGGAGCTACACGTCGATAGTTTTTGTACTGGAGACTTCAAGGCGGTGTTGAGCTGCAACATGTAATCACCAATACAACTTTTTCCAGTGTTCAAAAACCCGCCTGCGGTTTCGTATTTGAGCACGGTGGGAGACGGTGGCTGTGAATTAATAGAAATACTGGCAGGACTTTGATGACGGTCGGGATTTGCGACCCCTGCGCTTTTGTGGGTAAGTTTGACCTTGGGGCCCGGGGGTTGGGGCGAGACAAGCACCCGTGCCCACATCGAGAGCGTCTCTTCTTCCGACCTGGTGACTAATCCATCCAGAACTAGCGTCTGTTCGGAGCTTTGAATGTCAAGGTCACACTTGGTGGCATCCGTGAGCAGAGATTCGCTATCAGAGAAACCGCCCGGTGAGTGATTCCGCGAGACTTTCAAATCGTTGTGGAAAGAATCTTTACTGTGCAAACCCGATAGTTCTTTTGTTGGTTCTGTCGATATAGAGATGGATGTATCCCCGGTCGGCTTTGAGGATTCCGTTTTCTTTACGCCTGTTTTCTCGCGTTTTTTATCCCCGCCGTGATGTGCACTGCCCTCCGCGTGTTTCTTGATCGGTTCGCGTTTTTCTTTCTCGAGCGGCTTCCATCGCTTGTTGTCGCTTGTGTTACTGAGGGGTGAACTCAACTTGTGGATATCGGGCGACGTGGGAAACACATCCACTCGCGTTTCTTTTGACAGTGAGTCTATCAAAGAGCCTTCTGATTCCATTAGTCGCAGGAAGTTTCTGCCCAAGACGTAGTTTTTCGCCACGCCGGAAACAACCTTTTCAACTCTTTCCGAGGGGCCTACATTCGCAGAGGAGAAGACTTCGTGATCTGATATCTCGTCTAGGTGGTCCAATCTCTTATGTGCTCTCCCACTTCCGTTTTCAGAGAAGTTGGTACCTCTCTGGTCGCCATCTTGCCTGTTTTTGTTCTCCGGGTCACAGTGCGAATCCCACTCATTTCTTTCTACGTGGTTTTCATAGTGGCATTCTCCCTGATTCTCGTGGGGTTCTACGTGGTTTTGGTAGTCGGATTCAATCTGCTTTGTCGTGTGGCAGGTATCCCCAGAGTCTCGCCTAGTTTCATACGGCATAGGATTATTTTCTGTGTCGGTATTTAGAGCTACCTCGTCGCCGAAACATTTTTCAGCTACCCTGGTTGATGGTAAATATGCTTTATGTATTGAATTCTCGTCATCCATGTTTATTTTTTTCAGTTAAATTTGCCGACAACCCAAAATGTATAAAATATCAATATCTGTTAATTGTACTAGACCATACACGTTTTGCATACTACGCTATTATGTTTTAGTATGTTCAAATATAAAAAAAAATCGCTCCTGATTTTCGATGTTATTTGTTGGCTAATCTTGAGCAATGTGTTTTAATATCCTACGCAAAAGCCTAATGGTGGCAATACAACCTAATTTTTAAAGTAAAGATGAAACCGTTACACTTGTTGACTATTTATCTATAAACAAAGGTTTTCAATTTGTCCATCCAGTTCTTGTGTTATTCACGTAAAGTTTAAGCTAGACCATGACAAAACCTACAACACACCATCCGCCATGATGCCATCACTACTCTCGCAACTTCCGCTTCAGAACGTGATTTCGTTGTGTTTACTTTCTCCGCCATTCCCTGAAATATAAAAAGGTATTCGGCTGCCACATCAGAAGCAGCGTAATTAATTATTGAAATACTTTAGCTTTTCCTATGGTGTATAAATCTAGGATAAGTCATACACATGTTATTGAGCATTAGATAAACAAGGCGCTCTTAATTTAACTTTTAATTCTTAAAATAAATTGTAAATCGTTAAGAAAATGCAAGAAAACTTGTTGAGCAATAGTTTCATAGTTGTTTATTGTTGTCACTAAACTACTTCTGTTTGTTTGGTTCGAAATATTATTTAGTTAAAGATAAAGCAAGTGCTACGGATAAGACATGGTTAGATTAGCGATACGTCAAAAAATCTGAGTTAGATTAGTAGACTTTTGACTTTCAGTTGCATGTTGTGGTCATTTTTTTTTCAACATAACATTCAGTTAATTTATCAATACGCTACACTGTTACAAGTATAGTAAAAAAAAAGCAAGTGAGTTCACCTGTTTCTTTGACCTCAGCATATGAAGAGATAGTGTAGTCAGCACTATGGCCAGTTGTCTTTACTTTCGCTTACGTGGGTTAGGTACCCATCAGAGCTGGGTGGACTCAGGGACGTTCTACTGATCTGAACCTGGATTCGAACTTAAGCCTTTCCGGTTAGCAGTTAGCGCTCTACCACCAAGCCACGCCGTCCCACGTTGTTACTAGAATCTAGACGATTTTTTAAAAACTGTTGTTGATGTAATTAAGTCTAATATCAAGTACGATTATAATCATTAATTACTTATAATTAGCCAAATCTAGATGGACTAAAGCCATGTGCATTTGGGGACGACCATAAACGAAGCCACACTCCTGGGGGGGGGGGGGGACTCTTGTGACAATGTGTGACAAGGGGAGGAGGGGGGGGGGGTGGTTCAGAAAGTGTGACGACACGGGTTTATAAAGTAATGTTAGTAATGTTTGGCAAATTGTAAATATTATAGAAAGAAATCGATTTAAAAAACTGCAATTTTGAAAGGGTGGGGGGTGGAGGGGTGTTCTGTCTTAGTGTTTCTTTCAAACATTTATCTGAGGGGCGGGTCCACTTAAAACTTTCGGGGGGGGGGGGGTTATAGCGGATAAATTTGAGGTGCGGGGGGGGGGGGCACTTGTAAATAAAGTCTGGTCTGTTTAAGTTTTTGAGACGAAGTGTGAGGGGGGGGGGGAGGGATGGGGGGGGGGGAGAGTAAAAATAAACATTTTACGCGTCACGTCGTTTACTGATGACCCCACCCCTCAATATATTGTCCGTAGCTACGCATTCATTAACCTAAAGGCTAAAGGTAATATAGTATACTCAATCCTAACTTTAATCTCATGGGTTAAGGTATCGTTAATTACGATACCAGTGCTAGGAATATGCCGATACTACAAATATTTACAACCAGATAAGTGTATCAACAAAAGTATGATGAATGTTACTCACTTTCTCTATAGAAATATACACGTGCATGAGGGCCTTGACGCCTTTACAGGACTCACTCTTCAAGGACACGCTGAATCGTTCAAAATGGGTAAGAATTTTTCATATTTTAAAATAAAAAATTTACCCATTACAATATTTGACTACGTTCCCAGACCAAAATAATGATGGGGTAGGGGGTGGGTAGAGGGGGGTGGGTAGAGGGGAGGGGATCCTGTTCTATAAGAACTTGACAAATGTGTGTTCAGACCACCCTTATCACGTGATGTTCGCATCGACTCTGTTCTTAAACAGCAACTCTTGTTCAAAACGTGCCTAACACTTTATATATAATGCCTATGCTAGAAGATTGATTTGAAGAAAGAACACGTTTGCTAGTAGACTGGCATTATTAAAAAAAAAAGTTCTGCTAGTTGATTGTTAAGAATTGTAGTTTAGATGTGCAATGGTATGATGAAAGGAAATGTACTAGATAATTGGTATGATGCAGAGGCGTAGTGATGGGGGGGGGGGGGGGAGGGGGCAGGGGGGCACATGTGTCCCCGGGCGCCGACCTTAGGGGGCGCCAAAATGGGTTGTAAAAACAAATTAAAATGTCATTTTAGCTGCATTTTGCATTATAAACAGTTTTTTTTTTGGGGGGGGGGGGGGGGGGCCTGCAAATCGAAAGTTTGAGGGGGGGGGGAGGGGTGCAAATCGAAAGTTTGAGGGGGTGGGGGTTGCAAATTAAAAATTTGCTCCCGAGGGGGCGCCAAATTGAAAGTTTGTCCCCGGGCGCCGGGAAGGGTCGCTACGCCTCTGGTATGATGAAATGAGAGATAGATGAGTACTAGATTAGTGGTAAAAAGAAATGAGATATGCTAGAGTGATTGGTATGAAGAAATGAGATAAAAATTATGCTAGATGATACTTGCTCAAGGTTGTCTGACTCAGAGCTCATCCAATATTTCATAAACAAATCGCTGTCTAAAAAGAAAACAAAGATACCTATTTCGAGCGGGGGTGGTGGGATTAAGCGTGACGTCATTAATTTAGAGTGGGGACTTTAAGTTGGTATTTTGTGACGACAGGGCAGGGTGGGGCCAATATCCTTTTTTTTAAAAGCGTAACAGAACTTATGGATGACCCACAGTGGCGTAGATAGGATCGTCTCATGGGGGGGGGGGGTCAAATTTTTTCCCACATTATAAATGTATATACAGAGGCGTAGCGTCCCTCCCCGGCCCCCGACGACAAACTTTTGATTTGCACCCCCCCCCTTAGACTACCGATTTTGCACCCCCCGCTCAACCTTTATGTATCTACCGAGAGGTCTATGGGGGGGGGGGTTCTGATCCCCCCTAACCCCCCTGCCTACGCCACTGATGACCCATAACTAGGCCTACTACTATAGGCCTATATTTAAAAAAAAAAAGTTACATTCGACTTCTTCCACTGTTTCAGCTTTGAGCCAACCGAAGCCCCTGGCTCCAACAATGGACTGTGTCCTGTACAGCTGGCTGTGGCTCAGCTTCTGGACGTTCTTCGTGTACCTGCTGGTCAGACTGGGCCTACGGTACAGGGAGGGCAAGCTGCACCGGCCCTCGTTCTTACGCGACTGGTGCTGACGTCTTGAGGAGATCCCGTCATGAGCCTCAACAGATGCGGCGTGTAGGACTGACGTGTTTCAGTTTTAAAATGTTAACTAAACAATAGTGAATTGGAATTTGTTTTAAAATAATGGAAAGAAAGAAACGTAACTGTGAATCTAAAAATGTCGTTTATAATTACTATAAAGTTTTTCGTCCATCGCAACTTTTTTTTTTTTAAACATCATCAAATTCTTATAACATCGGAATATTAAACCATCAATAAAAAAAATTAAAATTCTGTAAGACTGTTGGGTATAAATATAATCTAAAAGCATTTAAATTTTTAAATACCGGTATATATTTAGGTCTACGTATTGTTATTTTTCAACTGAATGTTTCATTTAGCGAATAATGTGGGGAAACAGGAAAAGTAAATTATGTAATTGATTGATTGCATGAAATCTATAAGCACACGTAGGCTTCGGGTTTTGGACGCTGAGGATAGTAGGTCTAGAAACTTTTGGTTAAGTTCGCTAACATCAGGTTTTACAAAAGGGAGATTCAGTAGGTCTAGAAACTTTTGGTTTAGTTCGCTAACATCAGGTTTTACAAAAGGGAGATTCAGTAGGTCTAGAAACTTTTGGTTAAGTTCGCTAACATCAGGTTTTACAAAAGGGAGATTCAGTAGGTCTAGAAACTTTTGGTTTAGTTCGCTAGCATCAGGTTTTACAGAAGGGAGATTCAGTAGGTCTAGAAACTTTTGGTTTAGTCGCTAACATCAGGTTTTACAAAAGGGAGATTCAGTAGGTCTAGAAACTTTTGGTTTAGTTCGCTAACATCAGGTTTTACAAAAGGGAGATTCAGTAGGTCTAGAAACTTTTGGTTTAGTTCGCTAACATCAGGTTTTACAAAAGTGAGATCTGCTTTTTTTTTTATTTTTTATGAAAAATTATCTTTCATCTATTTTTGAAAATCGAATATATTTGTACTTCACATCTTTAAAATTCTATTTTTTTTAATGTAGGACTATCAGAACCTTTTTTTTTTATAAAGAACAGCGCGCCTATTCTTTAACTTTAATATAATGATTAGTTGCTTTTTCTCCTCCCATTATTTTGATTGTTAACTAACTTAAAACGTTTTTTTTTATCATCCATCTACTAGTCTCCTCGTTCTAACGCCGATTCGGCCAATTAATAATTATTAATCATTAATGTAATGACCCTAGTTGGCTATTAGCATCACGTGGTACGTGAGACTATCTCCCATATCTATCTTAAGTTCCTACCCGTCTTTCATTAATTAACTAATGTGGTGGGGAAAATCTTTTGAAAATAAAAATGTAAAATTTCGCCCTGTCGACGTTTTGTTATGAATTTTTTTTTATAGTTGAAAAATGCACAAAACTGGGGGTGGGGGTTATAGCTTTGATGGTATGTACTGGGGAGCAGTACCAGAGGCGTAGCGGGGGGGGGGCATATGTCCCCGGGCGCCGACCTTAGGGGGGCGCCAAAATGGGTTGGAAAAATAAATCGAAATCTTGATGGGGGGGGTGCAAATCGAAAGTTTGAGGGGGGGGGGGTGCAAATCGAAAGTTTGTACCCGGGCGCCGGGAAGGGTCGCTACGCCTCTGTGCAGTACATATAGCCGACAGACTAAAAGACGATTTTATTTTATAAACGACGTCACCGAATTACTCGGCCGATGTTTACTGTCATTCCCCCCTCCCACCAACACATCATGATAAGTCAGACGCACATCATTACACCAAACAAGACCCCTTTCCTTCACAGCGCACTTGTTTCTTAGTTTTCGAAAACAATTTAGTTACAAATATTTTAGCTAATTGTGTTAGGTAGTAAGATCATGTTGATCAACATTTTCCTAGATGGATCTTTTTTTTTTACAATTAGTTAACAATATATAAAACGAACAGCTGATAGTTTATTTTTTTTCTTAGTTCTTAATTTTTTTATGTTGGAAGTAATGGAAGGGATCCCTTCCAACACAATTAAGTAACAAGTGTCAATTTATTATGCGCCATGTACACTCAGATTTCAGACTGCTTTCTATTGTCTTTGTGCAACTGAACACAAACTACATAAAGTCAGGCAACAGTTGTTTGATTTTGGAGTTGTCTCTCCTAGAAGAGTTGCTGTTCCTAGCTATGAGCCCCATCGGCCTTAAAATAATGGCGTGAATGTCTTCTGGTCGGGCTTGTGATAAAAACAAGCTCAGAAGAATATTTCAATGATATGATTGTTATGGGCTAGCTCCAGTGTACTTTATCAAACGATTACAAGAGTTTTCGAAGAAAAAACCCAGAGAGACGGTGTACTGATGCTAGGAGTAATCATAAAACATGACACATTCTTACACTGAGTTTCATCAACTATGGAAAACATCTGCTCAATTTCACCCCCCCCCCCCCCCACACTCCAATGTCCAGTTATAAATTAAACCAGCAAAAGTATAATGATATACGATGCTGTTTAAACATATTTTGTCTGAAATAATTTGGACATAAGATAGTTATGCCACTGATATGTTTTGGCCCTCATATTTAGCTCTGAGATATTTTCCTTAAGATACTTACAATTTAGATATTTAGACCTTGGGATATTTCCTCCATTTATGAGATTTATGAGGGGGGGGGGGGGACTTTTAATTAAAATTAATTTTTTTAATAAGTAAGGATCTGCAGTCTATATAATTACAGAAATGAGGTTCAAAAGAAACAACAACATCATATTTTGATCAAGCTTTACTAGCGGTAAATGAAACATAAAACAATAAATAGAATTGCCTATTAAAGTGACCAGCAGTTAAAAATATCAATTACCAAACACATAACTGGTAGTATATGTATAGTGTAGTAAATATGATTTATATAAACAAAACAAAATGTAAAATATAAAAAGAAATGTATGTACCTATGAATATTTTAAAATGAGAAAAATATGACTGCACCATCATGTAAATGAGGACTTCCAATCTAGATATTACAGAAATTATTGCTGGGTTTTATGGGTAGGATTTCAAAACTGACATGATCATTATTAGATTAAGTAACAAAAAATATAACAGAACAAAATGGTACCATTGCATAACATGGTTGACATGTTAGTTATTTTATGTAATGTAACATTTTAAATTCTGTCTAACCATCAAGGCAGGTAAGTTCTTTAGTTCAGCATTATGGCTATCTTACATTTCTTGTATATTAAAAATGTAACAAAATTATCTAAAAAGACACTAGCCAGTGGCATTACAGATCATATCAGGACATGTCAATTATGTTAGAAGATCATGGATTGGCTGATAATATAAACAGATTTTTTTAAAAATGACACTGCTATGGTAAATGAGTCAGTTTTGTATGTAGACAAGATTTTACTTTAAAAAAAATTTCAATTAAAAAAAAAAAACTTATGAATAGCAATTGTTCAAAATATTTAAAAAAATTACCTTATATTGTTACAGGCAAGATATAGCAAAAATTGTGCAAGTAGCACAAAGTATATATTAATCTAGAAGAATTATTTGAGTTTAAAAATAGCTACATGGATGATGACAAATCATCTCTCTAATGCAGAAGAGCTGAGTTTAGCCAATGGCTTTTTAACACTTATTTCAAATCTTCCTTTCTTTCTTTTGATAACCAAAGGGAGTACATGATTGGCCTGATGGATGCCAACATTTGAAACAGGCTGGGCTAAGGGATCAGGGTGAACTCCAGACATGTCTGTAACTGTAACACTTTGTGTGGTGCTTGTACAAACTTTGGTAGTTTTAACTACTTTTTTATCACTGGATTGTTTGTTTATTTTAACACCACAGCTTAGACTAACACCATTGTGTTTTACTTTGGTGTTTTTATCACAATTTTTATCAGAAAGTTTGGGATTTTTAATCTTGGCACTTGATAATGTGTCTTTGGTATTTCTGGCACTTGAAATAGAAAATGCAAGATTTGCATCATTAGCCACAACACTAGATGAGTTTTTGGTATTTTTAGCACTTGAATCAGAAAGTAAATCCTTTTCAGGGTTACTACTACTACTACTTCTGGAGTTTCTCTTTTGAAGTGTAACCTCATTAAAAATCTCCCAGCTGTCCAAAGAAAACAGGGGAGTCACCACAGTAACAAGCAAATCTATCCCCTACTGGGTGAATCCCTTTAACACAGTCCACATAGTCTGTACGTGATGTACTGGCAGTATTCCGCGTCGGAGTTGTCTGATTGTGTTGGTTGACATGAGAGTAGGTTGAATGTTGATTCTTCTAAGGCCTGAGCTGGCTCCACAATGTTAACCATGTTGGATTCTGAGTTTCCTGGCACGTTATTAAGGAGAACCAAGTTCTGTGAAGCGTCGGCAGTTTTATTTATTTGCGATGTCAATGTGTTGATTGTGGGTGAAGTTTGTTCTTTTTTGGATACAAACACCTGCTCAGGTGGTGCTGACAGATTGGTGTTTGATGTTATGTTGGACGAGACAATATTTGAATCTAGAAACTCGTTGGTAGTCACCTGATTGTTATGAAACGTTATTATTGGATTTGTTGAACATGGCGTTTCAGGAACTGACTGATGATTAGCTGACACTGATAGACCACTGGTTTGTTCATTGACTGCAATGATAGGTTGTTGATATGGAAAATTAGAGGATGTGAATTGGTGAAATGTTTGATCTTTTACTGATAGGGAAAGAGTATTACATATTCCCATTGCTGGAGACAGTTGTACTATGTTGAGTATTATAAGATTTCTCCTGGGAACTTATCCCATCTTTGATTGAAAGATTAATGGGTTGATTGTTGTTAGATGTGTTCTGTTGACGTTGTTTCTTTGAAGCACCTTGAGCAAACTGTTGAATGCAGACTGCAGGACAGGTGGACTTGCGTTTTAACACAGGTATTAATGATTTTTTTAACCTGGGGCTTGAGCCAGGTTTCTGTGGAGATGTGTCTTTAACACCACCAGGTTTCTGTGGAGATGTGTCTTTAACACCACCAACAGTATGGCTACCACCTCCCACAACATGGCTATCACTGCCAGCGTTATGGGTTACACTGCTAGCATTATGGCTTACACTACCTAAAGCATTGTTAACACTACCAGCAGTATGTCTAACACTGCCAGTATTATAACTACCACTACTAGCATGACTAGCACTACCTACAGAATTATTAACATTGCCTACAGAATGATTGACGCTTCCGACATAACGACTAACACTGCCGACAGAATGACTAGCAATGCCCACAGAATGGCTAACACTTCTATCATTGTAACTGTTACTCACAATACCAGGATATGCTACATTGTAAGTATCTTGCATAAAATTTGGATTCTGTGTAAAGACTGTGCATTGTTCATTCCCTGTTGAGCATAATGTATTGGCTGGTTATAAGAAGAATTCACAGCTCGTTGCCTGCCTATAGGCTGTACATATCCATTGCCTGGGTAAGAAAAGTCTAAGGACGGTTGGGAGTTGAATGGTGGATATCCAGGACCAGAGTAGTTGGAGAAATTGAACTGCGGTGCTGGAAAACGTGCAACCATGGATGATTGTAGCTGTTGTGGTGGTAGTTATAGTTGGATGTGTGGTCGTAGTAAGGAAACTGCTGATAATGCATCCAGTATCTGTGTGGTGGTTGAGTGTAGACTCCCCCATTGCTGTAGCTCATTTGTGTAGCCATGACCTGAGAAAAACAAAATTAAACGAAAATGTTAAAATATCAATATATTAAAGCCCCTACAATATTTAGTTAAAACAAAACAGAATTTAATATTATCAAGCCATCATAGTAGATTGAATAATTGATTGCGCAGATGTGTTCTGAGAAAGTACAAATTCAGTAAAAATGTTAACATCAATTCATTTAACACCCCTAGAAATTTTAATTAAAACAAACAGTATACAATTAAGCACTCACACACAGTATAAAATTAATTAAGCCTTAAGCCATCACAGTAGTTGGCTCAGTCACTTAGACAGCCATAAAAAAGTACAAAGTAAATTATATTTAAGTGGTGTAGTGTAAACTATAGAAGAGAAATATAAAACTAAAGATCTAAAAGCTTAATAACCAAGTCTATCTTGTGAGTTTCTTCCAAATCATTATGTAGAATTAATGATATTAATTTCAGGCCTTTGAACTAATGGAATTTTTACAATGTAAAAAATTCCACACACAAAAATTAAATTTCACTAATGATTTTTATTACACTATCATACTACTATGAATATGATCTAGATTATATTAGATTAATAAAAGGAAACAATAAACTATGTTTAGTTAAGTTAAGTAGTTTAGTTAGTTATTAGTTTAATTTTGTAAAATAGATCTAGATATAGTGATATAGTAGTATGCCAGGGACTGGGAGATTTTAATGCTTTTAATGTTGTACATCTACTTTATATATTATATCTGTTTATCTAGATTCTAATTGGAGTTAAATGTTAAGCAAAAACAATAGCATTAGGCTACAATTTATTAATAATAATTAAATAATTATAAAAAATTTCATGATAAATCATGAGAATAAATTAAATAAATATTTTTATTTATTTTAAGTAATAATAATTTTCAATTAAACTAAAAAAAAAACGG